>NC_059124.1:4355311-4570267 GCF_020740685.1 Jaculus jaculus | reverse complement strand
AGATCTTCATCAGAGACAAAATGTGCGAAGAGCCGATCTAAGTATCGGTTCGGCACCAGTGGTGTCGGCTGACAACCTGGGCGCCCCCTGCAGGGTGGTTGAGAAGTGCCCCTCAACCTGTTTTCTGGAAGACCTGGATTTTGGGAGCTCTGCCTACCAAACATCACAGTATCGGTGCCCTCGGATTCAGCCAACTGCAGATCAGAAATACTTGGGGGGTCATGGTGGTGGCTCACACCTGTAATCCTAGGACGAGGGAGGCCGAGGCAGGATTGTCAGCAGCTGGAGGCCAACATGAGCTATACTGTGTCTCAAGCCAGGCTTTTCATTATAGAACATCACAGCCGAAGTATTTTCAAACCATTTGCCCCATCTGGGGTATCCCAAGCCACCCGAGGAACACGTGTGCGGTTATATGCGGACTGTCCCCATCCTTTTGTGTGGAGGACCCTGGCAAGCATGGGTTGTGGTTGGAGGAGGCCCTGCATCGAATCCCAGGGCAAATATCAAAGGACAACTGAATACAAGAAAGTAGATTTAAAATGCTCCCTCCCAGCATGGCTCAGGGAATGTTGCGGAAGAGGGCATGGAAAGATTGTTAGAGCCATGAGTTGGGACATTTTGCACAGAGACATTGCCTCGCCCCCATAACTGATGGCTGCCCCCCACATTCCCCATGGGGTTGACCTGCATCCCCAATGAGGAAGACCTCTTCAGAAAAGGGGCAGGGAGGAGGGAAAGGATGGTACCAACATGTGTTGTTTATGTACAAAATATGTCCATATCTAATAACAACTGAGTGATGTGGGGAGAGAAAGAACACAGACAAATATACCCCAATCACGCTGTTTCCTTCCAAGGGTAAAAATTTTATTTTTGAGGAACCTGTGACGGCACATTTTTCACAGAGAGCTATATAATAAAGCAAAAACATCCTCCTCCCCTCATCCTAGAAATAAATAAGGGCATAAAATTTCTTAAATCATGACACTTTAAAGTTTAGCACCAGCATCCAAAATGAACAAAAAAAAGAAAAATATGTGTTTACTATTTACTTCGGATTTCTTTGGTTGGGGTTCTCCCATGTGGTATTAATATTTCTTCTTTCAATTCTTATTACCAAAACAGTAAAAAACCAGAAAAAATAATACAAAGCTAGTGGTTGCTCCGAGTGGGGAGGCAGCTCTCCCGCGCCCGAGCAGGCGCGCCCTCCCGGGGGTAGTGCCAAGGACTGCCAACAGCTTCCTGGGGCAGCTGTGAGTTTCTCAAGAGGAACGGTGACATTCCGGTGTCCAATCT
The DNA here is from genome assembly GCF_020740685.1 of Jaculus jaculus. Taxonomy (NCBI): domain Eukaryota; kingdom Metazoa; phylum Chordata; class Mammalia; order Rodentia; family Dipodidae; genus Jaculus; species Jaculus jaculus. The sequence continues at coordinate 4,568,968 of NC_059124.1, read as the reverse complement.
TGGTTAGTCTTCCACTTTATTGCTTAGATGGTTCTTTGGTGTTTAAGGTCGTGGGTGTGCTTTTTGCCTTATTTTTGAATGGTTATTGATTCTTTAGGTCACCTGGAAAAACATCAGAACTGAATTTAGCAAGAGGGATAAAATGACCATGAATTAGAAGAAAATGGCAAATACTCATTTCGTATAATTCAAAGCACAGTATTTCCGAGGTTCTAAACAAAGTCTGTACATTTTATACAGATTTCCATATTGCATGTTGTGATGAAGATTCGTACTTTTTAAAAATTTTTCTGTTTATTTTTTTTTAAATTTTATTTATTTATTTATTTGAGAGCGACAGACACAGAGAGAGAAAGACAGATAGAGGGAGAGAGAGAATGGGCGCACCAGGGCTTCCAGCCTTTGCAAACGAACTCCAGACGTGTGTGCCCCCTTGTGCATCTGGCTAACGTGGGACCTGGGGAACCGAGCCTCGAACCGGGGTCCTTAGGCTTCACAAGCAAGCGCTTAACCGCTAAGCCATCTCTCCAGCCCTGTTTATTTTTATATTTGAGAGTGACAGGGAGAGACAGAGAGAATGGGTATGCCAGAGCTTCCAGCCACTGCAAACGAACTCCAGACGTCTGTGCCCCCTTGTGCATCTGGCTAACGTGGGTCCTAGGGAATCGAGCCTTGAACTGGGGTCCTCAGGCTTCACAGGCAAGTGCTTAACCACTAAGCCATCTCTCCAGCCCAAGATTCATACTTTTTAATAAATTACTTTTATAAATTAGAAAGGTGAGTACATAATATTCCCCTCCTTCCACTTATTTATTTATTGATTGATTCCATTTGTTTATTCATTCTTCTCCTTTTCTTTTTTTTGAGGTAGGGTCTCAGTTTAGCTCAGGCTGACCTGGAATTCACTATGTAATCTCAGGATGGCCTCAGACTCACAGTGATCCTCCTACCTCTGCTTCCTGAGTACTGGGATTAAAGGCGTGTGCCACCAGCCTGGCTCATTGATCCATTCTTGAGACAGGGTGTCATGTAACCCAGGCTGGCCTCATCTCTGAATGCCGCTGAGGATGATCTTGAACTCCTGATCTTCCTGCCTCCAACTCCTTAGTGCAGGGAGTATAGTTAATGTGTCATCATGCCTGACTCCTGGACAGTTTTAGGAACAATACTTACTGAAAGGCAATGAGCATTTTTTTCAGAGATTAATATGCAGCTTTAGGTCCGTGTGTCCAGCTGGATGGGAGCTATGCCTAGGACACACAGTCCATGCTACCCAGAGAAACATCGCTGCTGCCAGGACCTCAGCGTCTGATAATCTCACAGCTCTACATTTCAAAGCAGGACTAATAATAACCTAAGACTGCAGGAAACAACTGTTTAAAAAGGCGTGTCGATACACAGGTTTTACAGACTCACAACCAAAGCTAAGAAGCAAATGAAATAACAATTGAAAAGCACACCAAGAACTGTAAGTCTTGTGAAGTCCTGGCTGGAAGGCAGAAGGCCCCGGATGACCTAGGCATAATGATAAGTACCCGTAATCCCCGCACTGGGGCCTAATGTTGAGGCTAGACCTGGTCTATAAAAGTGAGTTCTTAGTCGGGTAGGGTGATGAAGTTAAGATGCTGTCTCAAAAAAAAAAAAAAGAAATAAAATGAAACTCAACAGAGCTAAAGAGATGGCTCAGCAGTTGCGTGCTAGCTGCTTAAGCACGGGGGTCTGAGACCACCTGAGGTCGACTTCCACAGCCCACATCAAAAGATGCCACACACATGGGCAACCCCAGTTCATGGACGACAGAGACCAGAGAATCACTGGGACTCACTGACCACAAGTGACAGCTCCGGGTGGCAGGAGAGATTCCGTCTCCAGAAAGCAGATGGCCAGCAGAGAAGAGCAGCTGGAGCTCTCTGGCCTCTGTACACATGTGTCCCTCTGCACACACAAATGCATCACACCACACACAGAAAACCATTACTACCCATATGCCACATACACACTTGCAAAAACCATGAACAAACAGGGCTGCGGAGATGGCTCCGTGGTTAAAGGCACTTGCTTGCAAAGCCTGCAGGCCCAAGGTTCAATTCCCCAGTGCCCATGTAAAGCCAAATACACAAGGTGGCACATGCATCTTGAATTTGCTTGCAGTGGCAAATGACCCTGGCACACTCATCCTCTTTCTCTCTTTGCTCACATATAAATAAAAACTTTAAAAAAAAAAAAAAAAGTAGGCTGGAGAGATGGCTTAGCAGCCAAGGCGCTTGCTCACAAAGCCTAAAGGATCTGAGTTTGACTCCCTAGTATCCAATAAAGCCAGATGTACAAGGTGGCACATGCATCTGCAGTTTGTTTGTGGTGGCTGGAGGCCCTGGCGTGCACATCTCTCTCTTTCTATCTGCCTCTCTCAGTAAATAAATGAACAAATAAAATATTTAAAAAATTAAAAAGCAGACAAGGGCTGGAAGGATGGCTTAGTAATTAAGGCACCTGCCTGCAAAGCCAAAGGACCCAGGTTCAATTCCCCAGCACCCATGTGAGCCAGGTACACCAGGTGGCACATGTGTCTGGAGTTCATTTGCAGTGGCTGGAGGCCCTGGCGCACCCATTCTCTCTTTCTCTCTGCCTCATTCTCTCTGTCACATAAATAAATAAAAATAAGAATATTTATTTTAAAAGCAGATGAACAAAAAGAAAAACTCAGAATATAATCAAATATGGCATATAATCTCTTAAGACTAGCTCTGTGAATGGGTTGGTCTTATTACATATATTCTGACACATGAATGAAATGTAGAAAACAATGACAACGATGAAAACAAGCTAACTTCTTCCCTCGTTAGTGTGTATGTCCTCATGTGAGGGAGGGGTGCTCTTGCAACGTGTGTGTGCATGTGTGTGTGCGCACGCGCGCACATGCATGGAGGCCAGAAGCTGACATCACAAAACAAATACTGGTTATCAAAGGAAAGAGGGAAAGACAGAGCAGTTTGGTTTATTCTGTAGGCAACTGTGTCTCCTATTACTAAGACCAGGTCCTTGTGAGGCTTGAAAATGACTAAACCGAGCTTGGTACAGCGGTGCCTGCCAGCCACGCAGGCGCTCGGGAGGACTGAGGTCAGGGACAGCCTGGGCTCTACAGGAAGAGACTATCGACCACTACTAACACTGACAACATGACGCCGGTCAGGAGTCCCAGAGCAGCACGGGTTTTCCTACGTCGTCTGTCAAGCAGGGCATGACGGGCACATGCCTCTAATTGCAGCAATGAGGAGGACTGCCCCAGGTCTGGGGTGAGCTTAGGCTACACAGTGAGTCCCCAGGGCTACAAAGAAAGACTGTCTCAAAAAAGAAAAAGGAACAAAAAAAGCCAGGCGTGGTGGCACACGCCTTTAATCCCAGCACTCAGAGGTAGGAGGATCACAGTGAGTTCAAGGCCACCCTGAGGATACACAGTGAATACCAGGTCAGCCTAGACTAGAGTGAAACCCTACCTTGAAAAAAAAAAAAACAAAAACAAAACAAACAAACAAACAAAAACAAAAATACAAATAGGGCTGGAGAGATGGCTTAGCGGTTAAGCGCTTGCCTGTGAAGCCTAAGGACCCCGGTTCGAGGCTCGGTTCCCCAGGTGCCACGTTAGCCAGATGCACAAGGGGGCGCACGCGTCTGGAGTTCGTTTGCAGAGGCTGGAGGCCCTGGCGCACCCATTCTCTCTCTCTCCCTCTATCTGTCTTTCTCTCTGTGTCTGTCGCTCTCAAATAAATAAATAAATAAAAATTAAAAAAAAATACAAATAAAAGCTGCTTGTCTAGAAAAAGAACAAGTAAGCTACCATCAAATTTGTATCTAATTTTGCACCTCAAAACTTATCCAAATAAAGTTAATCACCAAAACTGCGCTTTTAACCTCCCCCCTGGCCCAAGCAGCAGAAAGATCATGGAGACAGACAGGAGGCTGGCACAGACTCATCACGGCTGGGCCTCTGGGGAGAGCTCCGCAGTGGGTGGCATTTGCGGTGGGTGGCATTTGCGGTGGGTGGCACTTGCCGCGGCTCACCCTGCTGCTGCTGAGGGGCCTGCGGGCCGGGGTCACTCGGCATTTCTCGGCTCCGCGGCCGGGGCGGGGTTCTCCGATGCGACTTCACCTGCCTTGGCCTAAAACACAAAGCAAAACCAGACAGAGATCTGTTCAGACGGCTGCCACGTTTACGGTAAAGGTCCCAAAGGTGAGCCTTCTTGCCTGAGGAAGAAAGATGACAATGCAAATGTTCACTCAATGTGTGCATGAGTCAGCGAGGGAGTGCTGCAAGGGAGTGGGCTTCTCATGGCCAGTAAATGTCACTACTGTCCCCAGAGTCCCTCTGTCAACCAACGGCTGTCCTTCACTGTGACGGCTCCCAGTCCCTGTAACTCGGTGTACTTCCTTGGTACCCACGACAGAGCTGCAGTCAGGTAGTGTGTGGGGCAGGACATCCTGTGTCTGGTTGTCATGCACACGGTTAATCCACCCTCAGGACGCAGAAGGCGACATAACCAAGGGACACCTTACCTCTTTGCCATCTTGGGAAACAGAGTTCGGTGGACGTGGGCGACGCCGGTAGTTGTAGGGGCGCCGGAAGCCGCGGCGAGGTGGCTGGTTCGGGCCACTGGCCGCTTGCTGGTTCTCTTTATCTTCAGTCTCCCCGTTAGCGGGGGCAGGTCGTGGGCGAGTTGGTCCCCTAAAGGAGGGAACACAAACCACGAGAGAGCAGGTGTGTGGGGCAAGGGATTTCTTGGCAACACGGGGTTGCTGCTGAAGAGTCCAGGTAAGTCCTACATCCTGCTAGAATGAGCCACGGGAGGATCCATCACACAGGGAACAAAGGTTTGGTTGGAAATCTTATTTCTCCATTACTTTCTTCCTTCATTGGGATACTGATCCGTAGTGAATGGACAACATATAGCGATCATTTATGACGCTACGTGAGTATGTGGGGAGGTCCTAAGGATAGGAAAATGAAAAAAGAAGGGTGGCCTGGGATGTGCCCTCCAGGAACAGGGGAGTACTGATCATGAAGAGAGGGCCCCGAGGCCTGTGCTGGCCTGTTTCCACAGGAAACACGCGCTTTCAGTGCTGAATCTGGGAAGACCAGCGGGTGTAGAGATGGAAACTGGCCGAGCTGGGCCAGAAGTGCTGCTCTAAGATGTTGATGAAGAGCTCCATCAAAGAGGACAGGGGTCCCACAGCTAGGGAGTGTGCACCTCCAAATGCTACGGTCTCTTCTCTGCTTCTACAGGGTACTCAGAAAGCGCCTACTGAAAGTCCTTAGTCATTAGGTCATTCAAAGTCACAACTAAAGCTGGAGCCAGTCTTTGAGGAAGGAGGATATATAGCTGGTATAAATCCTTTCCCAGTGTATTTATTTTAACTTCTCTGTAAATTTCAAGGTACAGGATGGGTACTCTTAATCTGAAAATTGAACGCTTGAGACAGTCAAAACCCTTAACACTTTCTGCCGGGTACAGTGGCTCAGGCCTATAATCCCAGCACTACTTGGGAGGCTGGAATGCTGAGTTCCAGGCCACCCTAGGTTACACGAGGTCTGCAGCAGCCTGGGCTAGGGTGAGACCCTGCTTCCAGAAAGAAAAACAAAACAAAACCTTCATAAGATCTCGGGGCGTCTAACCCAATTTAGTGCTCACAAGAGATAAGGCAAGTCAAACGACTCACTCTGTCCCTGGCAGGCTTTGCAAGCGCTGACGTCCAGGGTTGATGGCGGGCTCCCTGACCCTGTCTCAGATGCAGTGCACCCACCTTCTTGCCTCTACAGAGCTGTTTAGCACATCCACATGGACAGACCTAGTGGCCACAGCCTAAAGCCCGGAACCTTGACAAAGGACATATGGCTGCTCAATTCCAAAGTAGAATTTAAATCCACGCAATGACTCACAGCTCCACCCAGCCCGTACATTAGACAACCTGAGTTATCAAAGTATCCAGTAACACAGTAATCCACTGTTGTCTACCAACTGGTGTCTGTTTATCCCATTTAATTTTAATAAAAATAAGTATTAAGCCAGGCATGATGACAAACCTGTGGCCTAACAATTGGGAATCTGTGGCCTGAGGCAGGAGGACCTCAAGGTCAAGGGCAGTCAGAGCTACATAGCAAATCTCAAACAAGACTAGGCAACAGAGTGAGATCCTGCCTAAAGAAAAACAAACAAACAAACAACAAAAGACTAGGCCTGTGGTCAAAACATCCACATCTTCCAATTCCATGCTAAATGCACAAAACAGACACGCAGGGGCTTCATCCACTCCTCCGTCCCTGACCAGTCCCGAGCGGGCTGTTCCCTGGCCGGGAGTGCTGCGTACCTGCGGAACCGTGGGCGGTAAGTTGGATTTCGATGGATCGGAGGCTGTGTTCCCTCGGGGCCACTGTCCTTCAGGTCTCCAATCTCACCAGCCTAGAGGACGACGAGAGCTGAGCGTGAGCATCGGGCACAGGGCGAAGGGGCGCGGGGCACCAAGCTGGGCACAGCCGGCCTCAACAAGTCAAAACCAGCTGTCTCAGTCGAAGCTGGGCGCTCCACTTATGCACGCCGGTCCTTTGCTTGGTCCATCTTTTGTGAGCTCCGAGAGGAGAGGACTCGGTCCTGCTGGAATAGCCTTTTAACGTTATTTCCCGGCGGTCAGTTTAACTCTGAAACCTGACACTTGCAATACCCGAGGGAAACCCTGCTTCCAGTGCGGTGCTGGGCTGCAGCTCCATTAACCGAGCTCCCGTCTGGCGCGTGCGCCGCTCTGGACTCCTTCACCAGTGCCCAGTGCTCCTACTGCTGGTAACAACCATTAGTAACATCATCTAACTTACAAAAGGAGGTGGGAGAGCATCCTACGTCTCAGCAATGCGACTTGTTCAACTATTGCAAACTAGAATGCACTAACTTTCCATAGCGGCCTCACCCTAGCACCCTCGGTTTTCTTGCGGATGTCCAATTCTAACCTTTCGCTGCAGAAGAGAGGCAGCTCGGGCTATGCAAGGCCCTGGCTCCTTCCCCGGCACAGGTTTCAAACAAGCCAAAACAAAGCAAATGTTAAGCACACCTTCACTTCTGGTCTCTTCGTCTCACAGCTTCTTCATCTGCTTGGGTCAAATATAACATATATTTATACACACACGCACACACACATATGTTTTTTTCTGGAGTCAAGTATTACTATGTAGCTTTGGCTGTGGCCACAAACACATGGTCCTCCAGCCTCAGCTTCCCCAGTGCTGGGATTGCAACCATATGCTGACACACCCAGCTTAACAATATGTTGATGACAAATTTATTTCAATAAGGGAGAATGCAATTGATTCACTGTGTGAAAAGAAAAGGAAAAAAAGAAAAAAGAAAAGGAAAAGAAAACGAACAAGCAAACAACCAAAGCCATCTCACCAGTAACCTCTGCAATTCTCTATAGCACACAGGCACATCTTGGCTAGCTTTCTGCTCTTTTTTGCAGAACTGACAGCCCTGCCCAGGAAGGGTGGCACACACTTGTAATCCTGGCACTTTGGGGGAATAAAGCAAGAGGACCACCAATGGTGTAAAGCCAGACTGGGCTATAGAGTGGGATTCTAGCTGGGAAAACAAAACCAACAACTAATATCCTTGTTTCTTCTCAGAGTGAAATATTACCCCTCGTTCGGAAACGAGAAATGAGAAAATTTCAGTTCCCGTCAAGCCTACCAACGTGCCTATGCCGGCTCACGGTTTCTCCTCCTGTTTCCCCAGATGAGGGCCAGGCTTCCATCATCTCCAAGAGGGACGGACTCTCCTTAGCCGCTCAACTCCTTCGCTTACACATGAGCACGCACATACATACATGCACAAGCCTGCTTTCTCTTTACTCCATCCCTCCCACTAAGGCGCACAGACAGACTAAAATAGCCCTTGTCCCTTTCACATTTAAATAAATATACATGGGGGCTGGAGAGATGGCTCAGTGGTTAGGCGCTTGCCTGTGAAGCCTAAGGACCCCAGTTCGAGGCTCGGTTCCCCAGGACCCACGTTAGCCAGATGCACAAGGGGGCGCACACATCTGGAGTTCGTTTGCAGTGGCTGGAGGCCCTGGCACGTCCATTCTCTCTCTCTCTCTTTCTCTCTGTTGCTCTCAAATAAATAAATAAACAAATTAAAAATAAATAAATAAATAAATATACATGAAGGTTGGTGGCACAGAATCTAATCTTCAGATCTCATTCTAACTTTCCCATGTTTGCTGTAGCAGAAAGCCCTATTTAGAATCATGTACTAAATCGATTTGTCTTTCTTACGGGTTGTAAGAGTTTGCCAAACTTTATATGGCTGTTATGACCTGAGCAATTAAAACTAAAACATTACAGGCCAGTTACCTTGTAAAAATACCCTACAATTTGGATTCTTTGGCATTTCCTGGCAGTCAGAGGAAAGAGCGAGTGGCAGCCACCGTGCCCTTCCCCGGGCACCCGCGTGGTGGCTTCAGTGCGCACCAGCAGACACCTCCCTCTGGAGAGTGATGCAGGCAGCACCCACCCAGCTCTCTGTGACACATTCACTTTCCCTCACTTCCTTTTTTGAATTTTTATTTCTTTATCTTTGTGCGTGTATAGGCATGCCAGGGTCTCTTGCCGCTACAAACCAACACCACACAATTGGTTTTACCTGGGTGCTGGGGAATTGAACTCGGGCCAGTAAGCTTCGCAAGCAAGCACCTTTAAATGCTGAAGTGTCTCCCCAACTCTTCCCTCTTTCTCATTAGTTAGTTAGTATTTTATGAGTGGTTCTCCCGGGGCCTGCAAATGTCTGCATCAACTTTGTCACTATGTCCGTTTATTTATTTGTGTCTGTATGGACTCAGGGGCATCTGTTTTATTCAGTGAGTTATCACCTGTTACCATCATTATCAGGATATGGGAACCCCTTCAAGCTGGCCCATGGCCTCTTGACATGTCTCCAATGTTCTTTTGAGTACTTCCTGGCTTTCTTTTGAGTACCTCCCAGTACAAGATGTTCAAGGCTTGTGTTGTGTTTGTTCTGCCCCAGCTCCGAGGTCAATCATTTCTAGAAGGAGCTTCTTCCTACTGAAGAACGGTATTCCCCAAAACGGCACTGGGATGAGGAATGCTCAAATGCGATCCCTGTTTGGGGGCCTGTCGGGAGACGGCACTGAGAAATATGCGTACACATGCACATGCAGAGACACATACAGGGCCGAGTTCGTGTGTATAGCACATGTGTGTTATCTACGCTGACCTGACACTCCAGGTGTGTTTAGGCATAAGTTCTTCATACGGTAAGGGGAACTCACTGCTGCAAAACAAATCAGGAAACTATCTCACCGTGGAGATCCCACACTCTTCTACTACATTTCTTTACAGACACATCAGCTATAGGAAAACCACTCCCAAAACTACAACCATCACAGAAGACCCCCAGAGGATGTATCCCCTCGCTCCCCACGTACCAGCACATTCTAACCAAACTTGTCCAAAACCACCACACATGCCGCCCTCCAACTTATCAAACCCAGCCGTCAATCCTCAGGCTAGCGCCCTCTACTTTTCCATGTGGAATACACTTCCTCCCTGAAGCGCCTTCTCTCTGCATGCTCTTCCCCACCGCCCTTTGCTCAACAAGTTTATCTAGGCTTGGGTGCTGGCGCGTCCTAGCACCCTGCCCTATCGCCCCGTTGTGCCCCACGGCTTGAAGATTCATGTTCCATGACTCCAGCGTTCACCCTTCAGACCTCCTGCCTTGGTCATGCCCTGCCCTTGCCATTCCTGGCGCCACCTTTCCCCGTACCTGAGACACACGTGCTTCTCTTCTCTCTTGTCACATCGAGAGTGCACCTTCCGCGCCTTGCCAACTATACCCAGGACGCACCTTCAACACAGCACATCCAGAACCACTCTCTTCTTCCTCCCACTACTTTACAACCTCTGCTTTTTTTTTTCCCTGCCAACTTTGAGTTTTTACACAAAAGACAAATTTTATTGTGGGAAAAAGACCTCCAAACATTTCCCTCTTTCTCCTCAAGCCCAACCTTTCTGTGGTCTTCTACTTGCTTAAGTACACAGAGGCATCACTGACTCCACATGACATATTTATGCCATCCTCAAAGGCTGAACCAAGCTGAAAACATTTCCTGACCCTGGCCACTTACCCTCACCTCCACTGGTCGCCCGGCAGCTGACCCCCACTCATCTGTCCATTGGGAATCTGCAGTGGCCTCTATCTCCCCTCCTCTGCTATCGTCCCCTATTGACTGGTGTCCCCTGAAGAGTCTGGTGACCACATGTTTCCTCGCTCTGGCTTCTCATGGGATCTAGAGAAAGATACTGGTCTTCACAGGCTCTGGCAGCCACGCCCCGGCCCGCAGGACCTTATCCTGATCGTCCCGTTCTCCATTCCCACGGCTCTTCCGCGCTCACTTGCCGAGCAGGACAGCAAGGCCCGGCCGAAGCTGCAGGGAGCACGTGTGAAAGCTGACAGGCAGGGGCACGAGGCGCCAAGCGCTCACGGAACTCAGACCAGCGTCTGCTTCGCGCCCGTGGCAATTTGGGTGATGGTCCTCCTTTTGAAAAGCACACGTCTTCATTGGCACGAAACAACACAAGCATGGAAGCTACTCTTCCTTTCACGGCTATCAAAAGGCAGAATGAAGGCCAAGATCAAGCATCTGCCATTTTGGTGAAAGCCAAACATCACTCCCTTCCCTCTCATTTCTGTTCTCATTGGTGTGTGTGTGGGGGGGGGGATGGTGCGTGTACGTATAGCATGTGTGTGCGTGTGTGCACACATGTGGGGGCCAGAGAGCAATGTTTTCTTTTGCACTGTTCCCTTGAGATGGGAGTTTCTCACTGAACCTGCCCCTCTGCTGGTGACGCGGGCTGACCGAGGAGCACCAGTGACCCTCCTGTCCCTGCACCTCAGCAGACTTGGGTTACAGGTGTGCCTGACCACGTGCAGCTTTTCACATCGGTTCTAGGGATTGAACAGGTGCTCCTGCCATCGACCCATCTCTTCAGCCCCTTCCAGAGAGCAACTGCTTTTGTAAACACAGAGTGGGCATTAGTTCAACAGATTCTACATAATTTTCAAAGATGTGCGACAATTACACTTGAAAATGGAGATCATTTATTTGGCCATCGACACTTATGTCTTTAAACATTTCATCAACACCACGGGCCCAGATAGCACCGTTCCTCAACTATTGAATCCAGCAAATTTCACTCAGTGGTGGAGATGTAAGAAAATGTCGTTAAAACCTTTCCTAGGGCTGGAGAGATGGTGCAGCGGTTAAAGCGCTTGCCTGCGAAGCCAAAGGACTCATGTTTGACTCTCCAGATCCCGCATAAGCCAGATGCACAGAGGTGAGGCAAGCGCAAGGTGTCACATGCCCACTAGGTGGCACAAGCGTCTGGAGTTCGATTGCAGTGGCTGAGGCCCTGGTGAACCAATTTTCTCTCTCCCTCTCTAAAATAAAAAAAATTAAAAAAAAACCTTTTCTATTTGATTCTAATATTGTTAACTGCTGTAGAGATTGAGCTTGACCTTTTTATTTCTTGGCATACATGTGTGCCCATTTGCATGGTGGCCAGAGGCTGATATTGAGTGTCTCCTTCAATCATTCTCTACTTTATTTATGCAGGCAGGGCCTCTCACTTGAACACAGAGGTTGCCAATAAGGCCCGTTTAGCTAGATAGCTTGCCCCAGAGGTCCCGCCTAGGTCTCCGAGTGTTGGGACTGAAGTGGGCCGCCACACACAGTTGGCATTTATGTGAATTCTTGCAGTCTGAGCTCCAATCCGCATGCTCGTGAGATCCACGCCTTTCCACTGAGCCAGCACCTCAGCCCAGCCTTCACCACTCTAAAAATGAATCTTTGAAGCTGCCTATTTGTATGACACAACTTTTACACCTGCCCAGTACGGAACAGGTCAGGTCACAGCCCAGATGCATGCAGTTCTGTGCTGAGGGGCACACACACTCAAACTGCATCTTCGGTGAGCTTCTGCAAACCATGTTCCACTAGCATTAAGGAAACCCTGGGCTCTGAACTTGCAATTCCTAGCATGGAACACACTCTTCAAAAGATACGTGTAAAAATCACCATGCTTTCAGAAAGCTAATGGGCATCAAGATTATCCCAGGAAGGCACCAAAATCCAGCGTCTGTTATGATCTGGTCTGTTATGAGACAGGCAACTGTCTCGGGCTCATTTCCTACGAGTCCAGAGTGTTGCCCTAAAGGACCCTGGAGGTGGGTCCTGAGCTCGGAATCCACTTGTTATTTTTAGCACACCTGTCAGGGGCAGCTGCTGAGGAGCAGAAGGAAGAAAACAAGACCCAATGTAGAAACAATGGTAGTCATGATGGGCTGGAAACAGCCAAACCGTCCCAGGACCATGGAAGGGGTTGGGGACGGGGATCTACGACACCAAGGAGGAAAAGGCTATGGCTATTAGCAAAACCCTCAGGACCTGTCCCCGGCCCCCAAGCTTTCCAAGTTTGAGACCTGCCATATTTTCAACCACCAGTGCTACACCTCCAGAGGAGGGACACTTGTGGCAAGCGTTCCATGCCTCTCGTGAACAGCTGAACAACCAGTCTCTCTACAGCTGTTTTCCCCAGACGGCGGTGCCAAGCAGCAGAGGCAGGATTCAAGTGCAGACCCCCACTGGCTTGAGTCCAAGCCCTTGCACGTACCACCTGCCCCTCCAAGGAGCCCAGGCTAGCCCTGGAGTCCAAATCCTCCTCCGCAAGCCTCCTGGACCGTGAGAAGGCTGGCGCGCAGCACCGGGCCTGGCTCACTTCTCCTTTCACGCCCCAAGCACCGCCCTCCGGCCCCACAGGACAGGCATGGCCCGTGTGGGGTCCTTCTAGATATATTTCTAGAATGGCTGCCTGGAAACAGCAGACGGGGGGAGGGGGAGTCTTGCTTGGAGCTTTTGTAGCATGTGGAGGCCACAAGCAAGGTTTCACTACTCCGCAGCAGCTGGAGTTGCAGGAGGAGGAAGAGGAGGAGGCAGAGGAGGATGGAAGGAAGGGTGAGGGCTGCGGAGGAGGCCCAGGCGCACCTTTACCTGCGTTCTGCTGGGATGGGCAAGGACCCGCGCCCGGCGGTGGTCAGAGGTCTGTCCCACGTGGTAAGGCGGGAGCCACCGCTGCTGCCGGTACTGAGCGTGATACTGGGGGCGGCGCAGCTGGCTCCGGGCCCCAGGGAACTGCCCGTCGGCAGCAGGGGGCTCAAATCCTTCACTGCAGGTGCTCCCTTCCTCCTCCTCCTCCTCCTCCTCCTCCCCAGCGTACTAGCGAAGCAAAGAAACAAGAGATTCAGAAGGCAAGAACCACAGCGCCACTCGGGAAGGGGCATCACCAACGACAACAGCCCCAAGTCCCCTTCCCTCTGCAGGCAAAACGCATCTTAAGGCCAAGGCGGTCATGAGAGCGCGGGAACGGCAGAGAGAGGCAAGGAGCCTACGCGGGCGCCGCATCCCGGGCAGCAGAAGGCAAAAGCCACCCATCTACCCACGCTGCAGCGGACACTGGGTTACAGCTGCCATCTATCAGCTGACCAAGCCAAGGGCATCTATCTATCATGTAGTCCTTCCACAAAGGTGCTGCCCAGTATTTACCCACCGGGGCAAAGTTAAGGATTGGCAAGAAGAAAGAAAGGAAGAAAAAGAAAGGAAAGAAAAGAAAAGAAAAAGAGAGAGAGAGAGAGAGAGGGAGAAAGAGAGAGAGAAAGAAAGAAAGAGAGAGAAGGAAGGAAGGAAAACACGTGCTCCCGATGTCCTCCGTTCTGGACCTCAGTGGTCCACTTCCTCCCTCTGTCCCCAGGTCTCCACTAAGATGCTATTTGCCCGCTTTCCTGCTCCTGTGCCATCAGCCTATGGTGTGGGGTCCTCTACAGACAAGATGCAGGGTACAGTGGCCTGCAGTCTCTCAGCAGACCAAATGTAAAAACAGACATGACAAGAAACCAGCTATCTTCTATTTAAACCATTCAAAGAAATATGCAAAAAAGATAAAACAATACCAGTCTTCTCAATGTTCATGGTGTTTCCCACTAAGTGTTATTTATATTAATATGTTATGGGTTAGTTTAGATCAAATATTTATTTTTTTTCCTTTTTTAAAAAATCTATTTTCTAATACAACTAATAAGCAAAAATACTATAATGAAAAATTCTGGGATCCTCATTAACATCTAGACATATAAATGGGTCCAAAGACCAACTTTTGAGAACTAATGAACTACTGAGTGTGTTTCTCTTCACGTGTTTTTACTTGAGCTTCCCCAGTAGTGACACCTAATGCTGTTTCTAAATAAAGACCAGAAGGGGGAATTGCCAACTTGTCTTTATGTTTAAGTTACTAATTTACATATGCCCATTTTTTCATTTTAACAAACGAAACCAGTAAACACTCCTCAAAGAATTTGTGATTTTAAAGAACATGCAAATGAGTATTTTTCAATGAATTTTAAACAAACGAATAATGACCAATTTCTCGTGGAGGAAGGACAACCTCCAGAGCAAACCCACATGCCCAAGTAAACTTCCCAACACAACAGTCTAATTTCACAAAAAAACCAAGACACTTTAATTTTGCAGCCGAGTGGCTTGAACTCAGGACCTCGCTCATACTATCCAAGCACTCCACCACTGAGCTATTACTCCCAGACCTCTTTTTGTGTTTTATCTTGCGACAGGGTCTCACTAAGTTACTCAAGCTCGCCTTGAACTCACTCTTGTAGCCCAAACGGGCCTTGAACCTTGAACTTGCGATCCTCCTGCCTCAGCCTCCCACCCGGCTCATTCTACTCTTTACAATACCTGTATAAATAAATGGTTCACGATTATGCAAACATATATTGGCACAGAAACGTTCAGCAATTACTAAGTGTTCAAGACCACAGACATTTTTGAAGCTTCACAGAGCCAAATCTTTTATAGACACTTTAAGAGACAATAATAGCGGCACCGCCATTGCCGGCCATACTTTTGAAAGACGTTCAGAAAGTTCAGGCTTTAGCATAATAGAAAATTTCCACGTATGAACACTGAAGCTTTTTTTGTTTGTTTGTTTTGGTTTTGGTTTTTCGAGAGAGGTTCTCTCACTCTGGTTCGGGCTGACCTAGAATAAACTATGGAGTCTCAGGGTGGCCTCGCGATCCTCCTACCTCTGCCTCCTGAGTGCTGGGATTAAAGGCGTGCGCCACCACGCACGGCTGAACACTGAAGCTTTACAGTATTTCTAAATATCTTCTCCAGCTCTTGGAGGGGAAAACCTTCAAGGAAAAACAAGTTTGCTAAAACTTTTCTACCACTTTCTCTTCTTAATTGATCTAGAAGCCAAAATAATCTAATCACAGCTAGAAACCTGTGAACAGAATGAACTTGAGATATGCCACAGTGAAAAACAATAGAATAAAATAAACAAAACAAAGCAAGGAAAGTGGATGCCATAAGGAATATAATTACTTAATGTGGAGTAAAGATAGAATAAAGGGTTAGGAAAAAGACGTACCTACCACAGTATATACAAGTCATTCTCAATCTGCAGATATCTTAATCTGCTGAGAAGTTTTTCAAGTTTCTTTTTTTAAAAAAAAATTTTGTTGTTTATTTTTATTTATTTATGTGAGAGCAACAGACAGAGAGAAAAAGAGGCAGACAGAGAGAGAGAGAGAATGAGAGAGAGAGAGAGAGAGAGAATGGTTGCGCCAGGGCCTCCAGCCACTGCAATCGAACTCCAGACACATGCGCCCCCTTGTGCATCTGGCTAACATGGGTCCTGGGGAATCAAGCCTCGAACCGGGGTCCTTAGGCTTCACAGGCAAGCGCTTAACCGCTCAGCCTCAGGTTTCTTTTCGTATGGCAGAAGGTGGTGCTTACAACATGTGTGCACTTGTATCTATGCTATGGGGCTGGCCTTGCGATCTAGCCTTAAACACATCAAGAACACACATCTTCTCATCTTACCTTTTAATTCAAATCTAGCAACGTCCTGATGGCCAGTCAACTGGGCTCCTAACGTGTGCCTCGAAGGTACTTCTTTAAACGGAGTCTCCTAAGCGAGCTCCAGCCACATTCACCTGTCAACCTTTCACCTAGGTTGGGGCCAATCTACAGAACTAAAAATCTGCAATTACTCACTGCTTCTTCACTTTGAAATAAGGGCCAAGTGCTATGCTAAATAAAATCACAACTTGAGGCAGACGTTTTATACTCCTTTGGCAGCACTTTTACTGTGGTTCCTGAGCTCCCCACCATTCTTTCTGACACAACCAAACACCGCTTCTCTTTTTGGGTCAGCAATAGTAACAGCTGTGAGGAAAAAAAACAGGTCACACTGCTAACAAGGAGGACCCCATTTCCCCTCTCTGACCACAAGATTATGTTACGGCTTTTCCTCAACCTTAGCAACCTTACTTAAGTCTCCTTGTTACAAGGCAATTAAACGTTTGTAACTTTGCAGCCAAGCACATGCAAACGGATACAACTTCTGACTGGCAAGTTTACAGTAAGAGCAGTGGCTATAGATAAGTTCTGAACACTAAAAATGTTCCCTTAAAAAAAAAAAAAATCAGGGCTGGAGAGATGGCTTAGCGGTTAGGTGCTTGCTTGTGAAGCCTAAGGACCCCGGTTCGAGGCTTGATTCCCCAGAACCCACGTTAGCCAGATGCACAAGGGGGTGCACGCGTCTGGAGGTCATTTGCAGTGGCTGGAGGTCCTGGTGCGCCCATTCTCTCTCTCTCTCTGCCTCTTTCTCTGTCTGTCACTCTCAAGTAATAAACGTAAATGATAAACAAAAAAATATTTAAAAAATATCATGTGCTCTACACAGGAACGTGGCACCACCAGACCTGGTGTGTGCATGTTCCAATTCCATACAGTTAATTTTACACACGAGACCATCGAGTAACGGTGAGCAGCGGGGAGGACGTACGTTTCGGGGAGGCCCGCGGCGTCTGCCGTAGTAGCCGCGTCGGTAGCGGCGGCGATCGGCGGCGTAGCGACTTCCTTCCACGGGGACCCCGTCGGGGCCTGTCACGTTCGCGGCCTCGGCCCCCTGAGGACGAGAGAGGGGGCGTGCAAATGAAGGGAGCTCGACTGCTTCCCGAAGCCGTCACTGGGCTCCCCCAGCGTAAGAGGGAGCGTGCAGTTCACACAGCTCCTGTTTACTCGTCCGTCTGCCAAGTTCAAGGACGATCAGTACCTTGTCAGAACATGAACTGGGAAAACAAAACAAACAAACAAACAAAAACCCCACACCAAGTGTGTAAGCAGAAGCCATACGTAACCATTAAGAATATTTTCCCAGGCTGGAGAGATGGCTCAGCGGTGAAACGCTTGCCTGTGAAGCCTAAGGATCCTGGTTTGAGGCTTGATTCGGCAGAACCCACGTTAGCCAGATGCACAAGGGGGCGCATGCATCTGGAGTTCGTTTGCAGAGGCTGGAGGCCTTGATGCACCCATTCTCTCTCTTTCTATCTGCCTTTTTCTCTCTCTGTCTGTTACTCTCAAATACATAAGTAAAAATAAACAAAAAAAATTAAAATAATACTTTCCCAATGGAAGAAAATTGAGACACTATTAGTTTTCCTAGAACAGAAAGACACCTGTCTTACTCTCAAGAGTACCAAGGGAATCCACACTGCTGGGCCATTATGTTAGTAAGGACAGCCACTTAAACCCCACATCAAATGAAATAAAGTGTTTTCCCTCAGAACAGGGTGAGAACAGTGAGAACAAGGGCTGTGGAACCATATGTAGCCACTCCCTCAAGTTTATAACTCGTCTCCGTGAGGACGTGCCAGGGCACCTGCGCCGTACACAGCTTTATAGTGACTTCAGCCCTTGTCTGTGCTTTTATTTATTTCTATAACACACTGTTCATTAAAATCAAGGTTTGGGCTGGAGAGATGGCTTAGTGGTTAAGTGCTTGCCTGTGAAGCCTAAGGACCCCGGCTCGAGGCTCAATTCCCCAGGACCTACGTCAGCCAGATGCACAAGGGGCGCACGTGTCTGGAGTTCGTTTGCAGTGTTCAGAGGCCCTGGCGCGCCCACTCTCTCTATCTGTCTCTTTCTCTATCTGTCGCTCTCAAATAAATAAATAAGTAATAAAATAAAAATTAAAAATCAAGATTTAAGGTCATTAATATTTCAACATTAAAAAAATGAGGGGCTGGAGAGATGGTTCAATGGTTAAAGATGCTTGCTTGCAAAGCCTGGTGGCCCCTGTTAAGATTGCCCAGTGCCCACGTGAAGCCAGATGCACAATGGGCACATGCATCTGAAGTTCATTTGCACTGGCAGTTGGCCTCGACATGTCCATGCCCTCTCTCTTTCTCTGCTGGCAAATAAATAAAAATAATTTAAAAAATAGCCAATCTAGGTTGGGGAGATGGCTCAGTAGTTGAAGGCTCCTTCTTGCTTGCAAAGCCTGTTGATACAGATTCGGTCCTCTGCAGTACACACGTAAAGCTGGATGAAAAATGATGCCTACAATGGTGGAAATTGGACTCAGGAGGATCTGAAGAATTCATGCACCAGCTAGTTTGTTTGCAACAGTAAGAGATCTTGTCTCACGGAAGGAAGAACAGACACTTCAAGGCTGTCCTCTGACTTTCACACATGTACCATGGCACATGTGTGTCCATACACACGAAGAAATAAAATAACTTTATGTATTTAATTTTTTAAAACATTTCTTCATTGATAGGAGAGAGAGAGAAAATGGGTGTACCAGGGATTCCTGCCACTCCAGGTGCATGGGCCACTTTGTATACATGACTTCATGTAAGTACTGGGGAATTGAACCTGGGCCATCAGGCTTTGCAAGCAAGTGCCTCTAATGGCTGAGTCATCTCTCCAGTCTAATAATACTTTTTTAAAAAAGCTTGTTAAAGTGTAAGAAAATTGCAAGTGGCCATTTCTTTCTTAAAAAGAAAAATCTGTGTCTATCCTTCAAGATAAGCCATATACTTCCTGGATGGACAACTTATAAACAAAAAGCTGTCAGTCTACCCAAATGTCTTCTGCTTTCCAACACCAAACCAAAAGAGGTATTCTTTTTTCTTTTTTTGAGGTAGGATCTCACTTTCGCCCAGGCTGACCTGGAGTTCACTACGTAGTCTCAGTCTGACCTCAAACTCACAGCAATCCTACCTCTGCCTCCCAAGTGTGGGATTAAAGGCGTGCGCTACCACACCTGGCAAAAGAGGTTTTCTTTTGCTGAAATTCAAACACTCTTTGCTGGGCTGTTTGTAAGCGCAAGTGCTTCTAACTCAGTCTGAAACCTTTAGTCTCCTCAGCAGCACAGGGCGCAGGTTCTGCTGGCGGGCACAAGGGCAGCGTGGAGCTTTCCAGAGGGATCAACATGAGGCCAGGGGCTATCGCTGGGGCAAGTGTTTGGCTCCATCGTCGTGGGGAATGAGCTGCTTCCAGCATCCGGCCTTCAAGTTCACCCGCATCAAACCTGGAGAGATCCTTGTCTTTGATGTGGATCTTGTATCAACCAAAGAACGTGAACCCGGCCCTGCCAAGCCTGAGCACCTACTCTTGACTCTGCCGCTATGTGCAGAGGGCCATGACCTGGTTAGTGCCAACTCTGGCTGCTGTGCCTTGTGGCTTGCCCAAGTCACCCTGCATACCTCACCTTGGGACAGTGTGGACGAGGGACGTGAATCCCCGCTGCAAAGATATGCCCCAGCTCCCTCTGGGAACCCACACAAGTGACAGGCTGTTCACACCACTCAACAGACTGCTGTCTGCAGCCACTGCAAGCCAGAAGATGGTATTTTCACTATTAAAAAAAAAATCCGGGCTGGAGAGATGGCTTAGCGGTTAAGCGCTTGCCTGTGAAGCCTAAGGACCCCGGTTCGAGGCTCAATTCTCCAGGACCCACGTTAGCCAGATGCACAAAGGGGCGCACGCGTCTGGAGTTCGTTTGCAGTGGCTGGAAGCCCTGGCGCGCCCATTCTCTCCCTCTCTCTCTCTCTATCTCCTTCTTTCTGTCTCTGTCACTCTCAAATAAATAAAAATGAAGAAAAAAAAATTAAAAAAAAAAATCCAAGGGCTGGAGGGATGGCTTAGTGGTTAAGGCATCTGCCTGCAAAGCCAAAGAACCCAGGCTCGATTCTCCAGGACCCACGTTAGCCAGATGCACAAGGGGGTGCATGCGTCTGGAGTCCATCTGCAGTGGCTGGAGGCCCTGGCGCGCCCATTCTCTCTCTCTCTCTCACCCTCTCAAATAAATAAATAAACAACTTAAAACATACAAATAAAAAAAAATTAAAAATCCAAAATAACATTAACTCATGGGGCTGAAAAGCCACTTGCGCAACTAGATGAGAGCCCGCACCCTGGCACGCCTCCCACTCTCACCTTCTCCCCTTCGACCACATCGAACTCCACGGTCTCCCCGTCGCCCACGCTGCGGAGGAATTTCCGGGGGTTGTTCTTCTTGATGGCGGTCTGTCAATAAAATGGAAAGTGACCTCGAGGCGTTTCAAGGCTGGTTCGGCCAATACTGAAGGCTTTCATCAGTTTCAGCCTAACTGGGGTCAACATGAAGAGAACGCCCATCTAGGGGCTGGAGAGATGGCTTAGCGGTTAAGACGTTTGCCTGTGAAGCCTAAGGACCCCGGTTCGATTCTCCAGGACCCAAGTAGGCCAGATGCACAAGGTGGCACATGCGTCTGGGGTTTGTTTGCAGTGGCTGGAGGCCCTGGTGTGCCCATTCATCCCACCCCCATCTGTCTAATAAATAAGAATAAAATATAAAAAAGAACTTAAATAAAGGAAACTGCCCATCTATTATTATTGAAACAAAACAAACAACAACAACAAACAAGCTGGGTGTGGTGGTGCACACCTTTAGTCCCAGCACTCAGGAGGCCTAAGTAGGAGGTTAGCCATGAGTTCAAGGCCACCGTAAGAATACGTAGTGAACTCCAGGTCAGCCTGGGCAACAGTGAGACCCTACCTTGAAAAAAAAATTGTCCTGGCTTGGGGAGATGGTTTAGCAATTAAGATGTTTGCTTGTGAAGCCTAAGGACCCAGGTTTGATTTCCCAGGACACACATAAGCCAGATGCATAAGACAGCGCATGTGTCTGGAATTCACTTGCAGTGGCTGGAGGCTCTGGCACACCCTCTCTCTCTCTATCTGCCTCTTTCTCTTTCTCCAACAAATAAAAAGTAACATAAAAAAAAAAAAATCATCCATTCACCCACTAGTGTGGACTGCCCAAACAAACAAACAGTTCTCCACAAGTACGGTTCACATATCTTTCTTGATTTGTGGGTATTTCAAAATTTATCTTGATGCGGAATAAAGAGCACAGCAATTATGGAGAGCGTCTGTGTGCTGGTCACTTAGTCATGACACTGGGAAGAGAACTCAGTGGTTACACACCCACCACACAAGTGTAAGCACCTGAGTTTGGATCCCTGGCACCCACCTATGAGCTGGGTGCTGTACCAGGTGTCTGCAATGCCAGCGGGTAAGGGCAGAGTCTCCCAGAAACCTATGGAACAGCCTGGCTAACACTGAGAAACTCTGACGCAAACAAGATGGAAGAGGAAGACTGACACCTGAAGCTGTCCTCTGACTGCCATACGCAGACCTGCACACAGTGGCCCAGGCACACCCACACACACGCCAAAAGAAGAAGAAACACTGGCTCCATCAGTTAGGTCAAGCCATGAACCGCCTGGGTTTGCACTGCAGCTTTAAGGGTGAAAGATGCCTCCGTATCTGACATAGATACACAGGAGTGTTCTAGGTATAGAGGCTTACTGATGAGAGAAACCGCTCACTTCAAAATCATTTTTAAAATGTGTGTGTGTCAAGCTGGATATGGTGGCTCTAAGTATATATACTGTGCTCACCAAACTACCTGGGAAGTTCTTTCCTTAATGTTCATACCTGTATATTAATGCTAATATACTCACTTTTGGTTAGGGAACCTTCTCTTTTCAGATAGTGGTGACATTGGGATGACTCAGAAGGCACCACAGTGCTGAGAAGTGACAGAGGAGTGCTCAGCGCTGAGACATCTCTATCACACCTTCCAAGCCTCAGGGTCCACTGCAGAAGCCGTGATGAAAAGAATTTAAGAGCCAAAGGAAGGGTAGGTTTCCTTACAATGTGCTTCTCCAGACACAGAATGGCCTGGATATCCATGACCTCACAGTGCCTGACGCTACCTACACAAGACCATCATAATAAGAGGAAAAGATCATGACATCAAAATGAAAGAGAGGCTGATTGAGAGGGGGAGGGGATATGATAGAGAGTGGAGTTTCAAAGGGGAAAGTGGGGGGAGGGAGGGAGGGCATTACCATGAGATTTTGTCTGTAATTATGGACATTGTCAATAATTTTTTTTTTAATTAAAAAGGGCAAAAGTAGAAACATCCCTATGAGTTTGAGGCCATTCTGGGCTACAGAATGAGTTCCTGACCATCCTGGACTACAGTGAGACCCTGCCTCATAAAAACAAAAATCAAGGCTGCAGAGACGGCTCAGAGGTTAAAAGTGATTTCTTTCAAGGGCTCAACTCCCCAGTACCCACCTAAAGAAAGTGGCACATGTATCGATTCCATATGCAGTGGCAGAAGGCTCTCTCTCATAAATGCCATTTAAAGAACAAACAAAACAAAAACGTGGGTGTTTCAGGGTGTGGTGGCCAATGTCTGTAACCCTAAGTACTTGGGAAGTGGAGACATCAGGATCAAGGCCACATGACACTCTGTCTCATAAATGAACAGTATAAGGCCAATGAACAGCAAAAAGGGCAACTAGGGCTGGAGAGACGGCTTAGCGGCTAAGGCCTTTGCCTGCAAAGCCTAAGGACTCATGTTCAAATCTCCAGGTCTCACGTAGCCAGACACAGCGACACATGTGTGCAATGTCGCAGATGCACCACAAGGGGGCGCGTGCGCACCTGGGGTTTGTTCACAGCAGCTGAAGGCCCTGGCATGCCCTCTCTCTCTCTCTCAAAATAAAAAAAAGCAACTAAAATATTAGGGGAGAATAAATATTTGCCTGTAAATATTATGCTAATATACACATGATATGAATAAACAAAATTGCCTCAGGAATTGAAAAAAAAAACGTTAGTGACAATCTGGCCTCTCAGCCAAGCTACTTTACTGATGAGGAAACATGGTTAAGTGATTCATCACAAAGGTAACAGTCCCCAAAGAGGGCGCTAGAGAAAATTCTCATCCCTACACAGCATCTGTGAGTCCTTCCATCTTCTCCTAGGGTGGCTCATTGCTCACTCGCCCCCCCCCCCCCCCCCCCAGCTACAGGGGAATGCACTGGAAAGCTAAGGAAGGTGTTCTTTCTGGGAGCGGGTGTAACTTGGCCACTTCCCTCCTCCTTAGCTGGCACCTCTAAGCAGTTAAAGGGGCCACAGAGTTTCTATGGAACTAGGTCAGCCTTATTTTATAAAGCGATTAGACATGTGTAATCCAGCCCTTCCTCTGCTGAGTAGGAGGGAGAGGAGGGGGAAAAGAAGTGGGGGAAGCGAGCTCACTCACACCCACACCCACAGAGCAGCTCAGGACAGGATTCAGGCGCACACAGCATGACACTCAGCCGTTCCCTAACCAGCCCCTCCCTGCTGGCTCGTTCCCTTTTTCCTGTTCAACTGGGCAGGCCTCAACACCCAGAGGTGACTCACCACGGGAGCTCATGGGGCTGGAATCAGGTCACTCCCTCACAGGCTGAGCGGGGCCGGCCACCAGCACAGAACCGCCTTTTGCCAGGAGTCAGGCAACAAGTCCTTAACCCCGGGTGTGACAAGAAAAACTCGGCTTTTGCAGTCTGTCCTGACTTAACGACAGGGCGCTTTAACAAATCTATTCCGATTTAATGACCCACGCACAACAGAAAGACATTCGGCAGGGCTCAAATCATACGATCGGTTTAAGAAAAGAACAGCCAGGGCTTTTGAGATGTGGCAATGCCCAAGTGCCAAACAAAGCGGAAGGAAACAGAAACACTGAAAACCTTGGCATTCTGGGCCTGCAGGTTGGCATGCCTGCCACACGTCCATCCTCAGTGCCATCCGGCTCGGGCCATCACACCTAGTCCAGACAACTCACTGCAAACACACAGGGAACACATGCGGAGGGGCGTAACTTCTCTTCACCCCGTCAATAAAGCAAAGCATCGGGAAGATGAGACAGTGGACTTCCTACCCTACCCGAGTTTTCTCCACGTTTCTTTCACATGGCCAGGGAGGTGGGGCCCGGGACCAGGCCGTGTGCCGGGCCCATGTGGCCCAGGGGGAGGGCTGCCCCGGGGACTGGAAGCCTTCTCCCTTCGGGGACAGAAACACCCTGACCTTCTGTTTCTCGGCGCTGTTTACTTCGGTCAGGAGCCTCCAGTGCCAGCCAGCCGAGGCAAAAAGCAAGGTTGGTGCCAGCCACACATGAGGAACCGCACCATGGGGACGGTAAGATAAAAATGCTGAACGGAGTTCTCATGCCAAGGTAAGCCCAAGAAAGAAACAGGAGACTCGTAGAGCCATTTGCAGGACTTGACTGAGGCACCCCTGTTGCTTACCTGATGTACAAACACATCTTCTTTGGTGTCATTTCTGTTTGAGAGACAAAAAAATAAAATAAAATAAAATAAAAATTAAAAAATCACAATTAAAGGGACTGAACGCTGTATAGGAGCTTACAAAAACCAATGCATTTTAACCAATAAATACAACAAATTTTATTTCCTAAACTCAGACATCCAGAGCCAATCCTCACGAAACTTTTTAACTCTTGCAGGGACCCACTTCGCCCTCCATGTTGCATTACAAACACAAACACGTCTTTCCTGTCTTCCTGAACCACACGGCATGTAATCAGAGCCCTAAATTCTTCCCCAGCAAAAGCAAACCGGGACAGTCAAAAGGACAGGGCACAGCTGTGAGCCAGGCTCTCCTTACACTGAAACCTAAAACAGTTCTCCCACTACCCCACCCAAGCAGACAAGGGAGACATGGGACACACTTGCTCTAAGTAGCAGAAAAGACAGAGAAAACCACTATATCCCGTGAAAACACCCCAAGTCTCCCACAGCAGACTGCAGTCCTCCTCCAGCCCTATATGGTCATAATTTATCCTGCGTTAGAGAAGACGCCAGTTTCCTCGGAGGACCTGGACCCAGCAGGACTGAGGTGATGGAGCCAAGGCAGCTCCGCCCTCAGTCAGGTGTGGCTGAAGGCAAGCAGCTTCGCCTCATCTTCACATCTGGGGGATTATGCACGCGGGCTCTGGGCTATAGCAATTCCATTTCTGGAGTATGGCCTCTTCCTGTTTTTCTTTTTCTTTTTTTTTTTTGATTTTTCGAGGCAGGGTCTCACTCTGGCTCAGGCTGACCTGGAATTCACTATGTAGTCTCAAGGGGGCCTCGAACTCACGGTGATCCTCCTACCTCTGACCCCCCCCCCCCACAGTGCTGAGATTAAAGGCACGCGCCACCACGCCTGGCTTCTGTTTTTCTTTTAATGATTAGACTATAGGAGAAAGTGTATATTTATTAGTATTCTGGAAATATGTGTTGTAATTAATATTTAGTGACCAGTAGCTTAACGTACACAACCCATCAATTAAACAGGATAGTGGGCTTAAAAGTGCTGGTAACACAACTTGAGTGTAAACTTGCAAACATGCAGAGGGAGAAACGTACCGGTTTATAAATCCATAGCCATTCCTGACGTTGAACCACTTGACAGTGCCAAGGACTTTGGTGGCTAAAATAAGATTAAGCAGATATGTTAGCATCTGACCTACAAAGAGATAAAGCTCCTATCACTGAAGCCAAAGCGCGCCCAGTAAACCATTAACAGCTGAATCTCAAAAGACACTGAAAAAGAGAAGCTTGTTATGATAAGTAGCTGGCTTTTGAAAGACTAAAAAACATCTCTTCCTTGTTACATGATCACTGGTGTCTTAAGGAGTGCTCAGAAGCCTAAAAAATTCTGCAATAATTTTGAAGGAAAGCAGCTTCGCCTCATCTTCACATCTGGGGGATTATGCACGCAGGCTCTGGGCTACAGCAATTCCATTTCTGGTGTATGGCCTCTTCCTGTTTTTCTTTTTCTTTTTTTGGTTTTTCGAGGTAGGGTCTCACTCTGACTCAGGCTGACCTGGAATTCACTATGTAGTCTCAAGGTGGCATTGTAAAAAATGTCTTACAATTCCCACTCATACCTTCCTATTAGTTTACCTTTCTTCTTGTTGGAATGTTCTAGATCTGCCACCTTGATTTCTAGCTAAGATATCCTATCCTCTCCTTGATTCATTCTGTTGGTGAGACTTTGCAGAGTTGTGGTTTTTTTTTTGTTGTTGTTGTTGTTGTTTGTTTGTTTTGTTTTTTGAGGTAGGGTCTCACTCTAGCCCAGGCTGACCTGGAATTCACTATAGTCTCAGGGTGACCTTGAACTCATGGTGATCCTCCTACCTCTGCCTCCCTAGTGCTGGGATTAAAGGTATGAGAAATACACTTGAGGAAAGGTACCCAGCAAGAGTCAGGTCCAAAGTGGGTGTGGTGGTGCATGCCTGTCACCCCAATACTTTCAGGAAGATCAGGAGTTCGAGGCCAGCCTGAGGTGAGACTGCCCACTCCACCCCTCTCCCCCCCCCCAAAAAAAAAAAAAAAAACCCAAACCAAAAAGGGATACATTTCCAGGCGGGTGGGATATGAGATGTGGCTCAGTGGTACAGGATATGATTCCCAGTACCCCAAACAACAAACAAAAACCCACAATCTGGGGTGAAGAGAGATGGCTTTTAGTGGTTATGGCGCTTGCCGGGAAAGCCTAAGGACCTGGGTTCGATTCCCCAGAACCCATGGTAAGGCAGATGCACAAGGTGGCACATGCATATGGAGTTCGTCTGCAGTGCCTTGGGGCCCTGGTGTGCCCATTCTCTCCCCCCTTTACCCTGTCATAAATAAATAAATAAAAATAACTTAAAAAAAACACACAATCCAAACAAAACCCCACATTCCACAAAATTCTCTCACGTGTACAAAGGAGAAGCCACAATGACAGATGGTGTAGATGTTCACAATTTGAAATGCTAGGGAGACTTTCATGAGCGACTCAAAATAGCTCCTTGTTAATAACCAGACCTACAAAGACACAGACCTGTCCAGTTGCCAAATGCAGGCTGATCAGGAGTCCCGACTACCACCAAAACGGATGCTGTCTTGCTATGCATATAACACGTCTCTGGGCTTACAATCAACACAGGATGAAGCTCTCCACCTCAGGGATGGGTTTGGGCACCTGCCCTTGGTGGGACTCAAACTTGGCCTTTTCTATGAACCTAGCTCGATTTAACTTGTTTCTAATCTACTTGGTCTGTTTCACAAGGTCACACTTCAAAACTAGAATTAGGAGAAGAGGCTCTTGGGGAGAAAGCGAGACGCGTGGGAAAGCACGGACGTGGATTTCTCTATAGAAGTGGCACGTCCCTGGCAATGTCTTTCGACAGTCACATATGAAAGGATCATGGGGAACAGAAGGGCAGCGCTACCCGGGCACGGCGCTGCACGCCGGAACCCCGCACTTGGGAGTTGGAGGCAGGAGGACCAGCGACTTAAGGTCCCCCTCCCCTACACGGTGAATTCAAAGCCCACCTGGACTACATGAGATCCTACCTCAGAAAACAAACTCATAAAGCAAAGGCAGTATGAGTAATAGGGGGAAAGATGAGAATCGACTCAAGTCAAAACTGCTTTCCAGGCCTAAGGTTATTTTTACTTCTCAGTGTAGTAAATACTAATTCCACAAGTATTTCCAAGGAGCTCACACAGCCAAACAAATCCATTCACACTTTGTTTTAGAACCGTAAACAAATTCAAGCACAACTGGGAAAAAGTTCGTGGAGGAGGAGGAGGGCAGAAGGCCACAAGCCTTGCTTTAATAAAGTTCTTTTGGCCTCGTGCAATGTTTTTCCGGACTATGTGCCACAAAGCAGTTAAGGCCCAGCTGCACCGAGCAAAATGGCAAAATGGGAGCGTCCAAGAGCAGATGCCCATCTCAGCCGGCACTGCGTCGGCATCATCGTAGGCACCATGTGTCTGCTTGGCAAAGGCCAGGGGGTGGCCGAGCTCACTGGACGGGTGGACACAAGCGGTGTTGAAGGGTCAGCGCGAGGCCATCCTTCATCCTGCGAGTCTGGACTTTTGAGTGGAAAGACCTAACACTCATCACCAGGGACTTGGCAGAAACAAAGGAACTTGCTGGTGATTGAGGAAATCCCCCTGCAGTTATCTTCATCCATCCTTACCTAGGCTACGTGCTTTCCTTATCACAGAAGGCACAAGGGGCAAGTGGGAGCCTGTGGAATTTCGTCAGCTCGCACAGAGGGTGGCATTAAGAGCCTGGGACCCGACCGTGGCATGAAGCTGTGGCTCTCTCAAGTTTTGCATGGAAGCGCTCCAAGCTGCACTTACTTTGGAAAGTGTCACCGTGCCACACTCAAGATCTTTAAAACATGCTGTTGAATAAAAAGGCCTCGTAGAACACCACAGGAAAGGCGGCCTCTCGAGGCGGGGCACCCCGAAACGGGTTAAGGGGTTTCTTTCACATTAGTCCCTCCATTTTTTTTTTTTCTCCCTGTAAGTGTCAAGGAATAGGAATCCGACAGATAGACAGACAGACAGACTGGCCGGCCCCACCCAGGAGAGGGAAGATTTTGGAAGCATCCTACACCATCTGTTAACCTTCCTTCGTTTTGCAAAGAGCGAATGATAAACACACACACACACACACCCCACTTTAGGGCGCTCACTCACCCACCTGCTCAGCAGGCTGGTGCAAGGTGCAAGGCCTCCCACGGGGCGTTCCTTAAGAGGGTGACAAAACCAGCCACCACCAGAGAATCCCTTTCTTCCCGCCCCCAGATCAACTGGTCCTCTTCCTGTTTCCCCTCCTAAGTTACAAGTCCCAAGGTAACCATGTTTCGGACAAACGTCATCCTCCACTTCCGACCAAGTTTTCTCAGCTGCCACACCACGTGCGTTTCCCCCAGTCCCGGCCAGGGGAAGCAGCGCAGCTCCCGGCGCACAACTGGGGGGCTCTGTGCACCGGTGCGCGCGGAAAAGGGGCGGCGGGGGCGGGGTGGGGCCGGGGGAGGGGGGACCCCCGGACCCGAGACCCGAGCTTCTCGGGAGGCGGATTGCAACATCCCCAGGCCGGCACGGGGCCCGACAGACGCATGGCGTGTTTCCCAAGCCCAAGAGAGAAAGGGCGTCGGGGACAGACAGACACCTGTCCCTCTGTCCCTCCCTCCCTGCCGGGCAGAGCCGACAGCCCCGGGGCGCCTTCCCGAGCCTCCCTCCCCGTCTCAGGAAATGCCCTCCTCGGGGTGCAGATGCGAAGCCGGCGGTCCCCCCCAACCTCCATCCGCCCCCCACCCGTCCCAGCTGAGCTTCCGGAAGCAGAAGCGCAAAGGGGGGGGGGCGGAGCTCGGGCACGCCGCGAGTTCGAATCCCCGGCGGAGCCGCCGGCACGGCCCGCGGCCCCGGGGCCCACGAGTGAGTGACGCTCACCGAGAACTTTCTTCTCCGCGTCCTCGCCGCCGGCGGGAGCTGCCGGGGCCGGCGCTGCGGTGGCGGGGGCGGCGGCGGCGGCGGGGACCGCGTCGCCCCCGGGGCTCCCCGCGAGCATCGCGGCGGGCGCCGGGGCCGGGGGCGCGGGCTCCGGGTCGGCGGCCGCGGCGTGCGGGACGGCGGGGCCGCAGCTGCCGGGGGGCGCTGCCGGGGACGCCGGGGGCCTCGGCCGCCTCGCTCATGCCGCCTCGTCTGGCTCCGGCGGCGGCTCGCTGGGCGGTTGGCGGCGGTTGCGGCCGGGGCGCGGGCTCGCTCGCTGCGGGGCCGGTGCGGATCGCGCGGGGCGGCGGCGGCGGCGGCGGCGGGCGGCGGGCGGCGAGGCTCGAGCGGGGCGCGCGGCGGCCTGGCTGCCCCGAAGATGGCCCCGCGCCGGGCCGGGCTCTGGGCGCGCCCCGGGAGAGGGCGGGCACGCCGGCCCGGCGGGGCGGGGCGCCGTCAGGACCTTTTAAAGGCGCCCCGTGCCCTTGGCAAAGGGAGAGAGCGAGCGAGAGAGAGAGAGAGAGAGAGAGAGAGAGAGAGAGAGAGAGAGAGAGAGAGAGAGGGAGGGAAACACGTGGTAGGGCCACGGCGCACACGCGCGCCCGGGGACGGGGAGGGACCGGCAGGTGTGGGCGTCATCCCGGGACCACCCCCCCCTACCGCCCTGCACATGGGAAGGCGTCGCCCACCCGAGACACACGTTTGCAAGGTGGAGCATCCTTTCCTCTCTCCTCCCCTCCCTCCCTCCCTCCGTCTGTCTGTCTGTCTCTCTCTCTCTCTCTCTGTCTCTGTAAGGCTGGCTTCAGTTGCCTGTAGAAAGCGTTTGACGTTGTTGATTCATTCGATACTTATCAAAAACCCAGAGAACTATTCCTGGTGCAGCAATGAAGAGCTGCAGCGAGGGTGGGGAGACGCCTGCTTAAAGGCGCTCGCTTGCAAAAGTTTGACAGCCCGAGTTCGACTGCCACAGGAAGGCCCGAGGCGCAAAGTGGTGCATGCGTCTGGAGCTCAGTTACAGAGGCAAGAGAGCCCAGAGCACCCATTCGTACAGTCTTTCTCTCTCCTTCCCGCCGTCTCTCTCTCTCTTCCTATTTCCAAGTATAAAATAAAATATATTTTTAAAAAAGAACCCTGGCTTAGCGGTTAAGGTGCTTGCCTGCAACGTCTATGGACCCATGTTTGGCTCCCCAGAACCCACATAAGCCAGATGCAAGGTGACGCAAGTGTGCAAAGTTACACACGTCCACTACGTGGCGCACACATCTGGAGGTCGATTACAGGCCCTGGTGTGACAATTCTCTCTCTGGCTAAAAAAACAAACACTGGTGTAAAGCACGCTAATCCCAACAGAGACCAAGGTAGGAGGGTTGGTGTGCTGTGAATTCCAGGTCAGTCTGAGCTACAGTCCATACCCTGTGTCTCCTAAAAGCAAGCCAAGAAAGAACTGGTGTAAGCCAGGGCTGGTGGTTCTCATCTGTAATCCGTGGGGCGGAGGCGGGCTGGGTTGTTGCACCTGGCACCACACACTGAGACCCTGTCTCAAAATAATTAAAAAACAAGAACAAGGGCTGGAGAGATGGCTTAGCGGTTAAGCGCTTGCCGGTGAAGCCTATGAACCCCGGTTCAAGGCTCGATTCCCCAGGACCCACGTTAGCCAGATGCACAAGGGGGCGCACGCCTCTGGAGTTCGTTAGCAGAGGCTGGAGGCCCTGGCGCGCCCATTCTCTCTCTCTCTCTCTCTCTCTCTCTCTCTGTGTGTGTGTGTGTGTGTGTGTGTGTGTGTCTTTCTCTGTCACACTCAAATAAATAAATAAATAAAAGGTTATATCTCTTTAAAAAAAAAGAATGTTAAAAAAAACAAGAACAAGCAAAAACCTTTTGAGACTATTTGACATGTTGAGAATATTGAGGTCTAGACCTTAGGGAATTAATGCAAACGCAGAGTTTACACCAAGTTAAAGGTAACAGGCTGAGCTGTTAACATGTAATTAAGAATGTACTTTGGGGGGCTGGAGAGTTGGCTTAGTGGTTAATTTTGCCTGCAAAACCAAAGGACTCAATTCCCCAGGTCCCACGTAAGTCAGATGCACAAGGTGGCACATGCGTCTGGAGTTTGTTTGCAGTGGCGGAAGGTCCTTTCTTCTGCAGCAAGATGCTAACCACACCACTAACCATGCTGAATCGGATCACAAGGAAAAAAGTACGAGAGGAGCTCAACTCTTCCAGTTCAAGAGCTTTCCTTTTTTTTTTTTTTTTAAATATTTTTATTTATTTATTTATTTGAGAGCGACAGACAGAGAAAGACAGGTAGAGGGAGAGAGAGAGAATGGGCGCGCCAGGGCTTCCAGCCACTGCAACCGAACTCCAGACGCGTGCGCCCCCTTGTGCATCTGGCTAACGTGGGACCTGGGGAACCGAGCCTCGAACTGGGGTCCTTAGGCTTCACAGGCAAGCGCTTAACCGCTAAGCCATCTCTCCAGCCCTCCTTTTTTTTTTTTTTTTTTTTTTTGGTTGTTGTTTGTTTGCTTGCTTTGTTTTCTTGAGACATGTAGGCCAGCCTTGAACTAATGTGCAGCTGAAGCTGGTCCTGAACTGAACCTTTTGCCTCTGTCTCCAGAGTGTTGGAATTACAGACATGCACCACCAAGCCCAAACTAACAACAATAACAATAAAAAATGGTCTATGTTGGCACAGTCTTTGATCCCAGCACTCAGGCGGTAGAGAACGAAGGATCTTTGTGAGTTCAAAGCCAGCCAGGATTTAGTTCTAGGTCATTCTGGGCTAGTGTGAGACTCTACCTCAAAAAGAAAAAAAAAATCAGGCTGGAGAGATGGCTTAGCGGTTAAGCGCTTGCCTGTGAAGCCTGAGGACCCCAGTTCAATTCTCGGTTGCCCAGGACCCACGTTAGCCAGATGCATGTGCATCTGGAGTTTGTTTGCAGTGGCTGGAGGCCCTAGCGTGCCCATTCTCTCTCTATCTGCCTCTTTCTCTCTCTGTCTGTCGCTCTCAAATAAATAAATAAAAATAAGCAACAACAAAAAATATCTGGGCTGGAGAGATGGCTTAGCTGTTAAGGCACATGCCTGTGAAGCCTAAGGACCCAGGTTCGATTCTCCAGGTCCCATGTAAGCCAGATGCACACGGCACATGCATCTGGATTTTGTTTGTAGTGGCTAGAGGCCCTGGTTGCCCATTCTCACTCTCTCCCTGTCTCTGTCTCTGTCTCTCTCTCTCCCTGTTTCTAATAAATATAAATAAAAATAAAATCTTTTTAAAAAGTCTAACAACAAAACTGTATTCACTGTTAAATTCATAACTCGCAGGTGTTGCCTCCAACCTTTAGGAGACCCTGTAAGACACTGGGATTTCCCAGAACTTGTGTGGGAATAGCTCCCCAAATTCCTTATCATTTCCATCCGGATAAAAGAAGCTGGGAGTTGTCGGTGCTGTGCTAAATATACCTGGAGAGAACTAATGAGAACAAACATGACCGACGGTGTTTTAACAATCACAACTAGGGAGCAACTTGGATGTAGAGGCATCCGGTCCATAACTCACACTCATGCCCTCACATGCTTAATAAGTACATCTACATGTAAACAAAATGCTACATTCTTTGCTTCCAATATGGGTAAAGGCAGCATTTACTATGACATTTTTATTATTTGTATTCATTCATTTGCAATCACAGAGAGACACACGGGAGGGGGGGGCACACTGGAGCCTCTAGCCACTGCAAACGAACTCCAGATGCACATGCCACTTTGTGCATCTGGCTTTATGTGGGAACTAGGGCAATGAACTTGGGTTGTTAGGTTTTGCAAGAAAGTGCCTAAACCACTGAGCCATCTGTCCACCAGACCTTCTCTGGAATTTTTAAGTAATAAGTAAACTTTCACTATCTTATTTTTTTTTTGATTTATTTTGAGATGGTCTCACATTTGGCCCAAGATGGCCTAGAACTAATGGCAATCCTCGGGTCTCAGGCTCTCAAGTGTTGAGATAGGCATTGGACACACCATGCTCAGTTTATTATTGAAATTCTAAGAAAATATTCTTTTTAAATTTTGAGGTTAAGTAGACAAAATAAAAATAAGGTTTAGTTGCTGAGGTTTTTAAGCACTAAGGTGGCCCTGAATGTGAAGAAAAGCCACTCCATTCCTAGGAAGAAGTGTTTTTTTTTTTTTTTTTTTTTTTTTAAGTTTCCACAACTTTTGGAAGGGCAGAGAGGGAGAAGGGCAGGTCGCCACAGCTCCCCCGCTGATGTCAGACCAGCTCCACAGTTAGTTCTCAGCAGTTCTAGGTCCCACAGCAGCCAATCAGCTCCTAGCTGGTCAGGGGTGCATCCAGATTACAGCTAAAAACATTTAGAAAGCCTTTCGAGAACAAATTTGCTAGGACCGTCCTGAGAGGCTTAACAAGGTTCCATGCGAGTTAACTATCTCCACGTCACCACGGCTGGGCCAGCTTTCGCCATAAGAAGTTTCAGCAACTTCTCTGGAAGTTTATCTGGAAGCATCTGCCCCAAATCCTCCACCTGCCCATGCACCTTGCTGCGGCAGACTGTGGCAAATAATGGTCCCTTCCTCTTTTACTTCTCAGTCTGGAGGTGGTGCCTACCACGGACAGATCCTAACGGGGCAGATCTGGAGGAGGAATTTCTGGGGAGATGTAGCCCTTGAAGGGGCTGAGCATGGTGCCAAGACGAGAAGAGACTATGCAGCCCGTCACCCCAGCAAGAAAAGGCTGTTAACTGACTAAAGAGACCAAGGGAAGGTCAAGCCAGCTGTTGAAGCACCGGAAAGAAGCATCATTACTGAAACTGGAAAATGGTGATGTACTCATGGTGATGCTGATGCTGCAAATACACAGATGGGCAATGCCTTGGGATTAAAAGGGAAGAGAAGGGCTGGAGGGATGGCTTAGTGGTTAAGGCGTTTGCCTGTCAAGCCAAAGGACATGGGTTCCATTCCCCAGGACCCACATTAGCCAGATGCACAAGGGGGCGCATACATCTGGAGCTCATTTGCAGTGGCTGGAGGCCCTGGTGCGCCCATTCTCTCTCTCTCTCTCTCCCTCTCTCTCTCTGTCAAATAAATAAAAATAAATATTTAAAAGGAAAGAGCTGGGCATGGTGGCGCCCGCCTTTAATCCCAATACTCAGGAGGCAGAGGTAGGAGGATCGCTGTGAGTTCGAGGCCACCCTGAGACTCCATAGTGAATTCCAGGTCAGCTTGGGCTAGAGTGAGACCCTACCTTGAATAACCAAGAAAAAAAAAAGGAAAAAGACAAAGACAGCAGCAGATGGTTTTTAGAATGCTTTCAAGGGTGTTTGTAGGACGTGGGGCACTAAGTATTGTGTTGTGTTTGAGATATAAATGCGTATATATGGAGAGAGAAATCTTTTTAAAAACTTTTTAGTGAAAGCATCCATAAGATACATAACATACCATGGAGGTAATTCCTTCTTGTGATCCTCATTTCTCCCTCCCAAATTCCCCCTCCTCTGACTCTCTTCTTTCCAATTAAACTTTCTTCTGTTTTGATGCCGGGAGGTCATGAATATCAGTCCACTTTGTATCTGGAAGATACAAAGCAAGCAGTCTTCCTTTCTTTGGCCCTTACTTCTTTCTGCCCCCTCTGAGCCTCGGAGGATGTGATAGGAATGTTTCCCTTGATGCTGAAGGCCTCAGTGTCACTTAGCACTGGGGTGAGTTTTGAGTCACCCCAAGGTCACCGCCATCCATAAAGAGAAGCTTTTCTAACGAACAGTGAGAGTAGCATTAATACACAGGCTTACCCGTGAGCGCTTAGGCGGAAGTTTGGTGAGCATAGTGTGTGCATTTAGGCAAAAACAATAGCATTTTCCACACCTTCGTTAGGATCTCCCAAGCCATAAGCTTGTGGCTAGGTTTTCAGGATGAGGCATGCGTTCCCTCCTGTAGAGCAGGCCTGTGGTTCAATTAAGAGAGCCCTTGGTTTCCCCCATGACAGACATGCCACCATTTTACCAGTTGGCACATTTGGCCTGTCTGTCTGTCTGGCAGTAAGGCCTACAGGGAGCACTCCTGGGGAAGGGCACTGATGGCTTCTCTTCCGCAAAAGGCTGCACAGCTCTTTCCAGCTCTTTCCTGGCAGCTAAGCAACGGGGGAGCATCCAGCTCAGCTGCAGCTTCATTCCTTAGTGACCTGCAGCCCAGGTACATGGAATCTTCAGCAATAGGGTCTTACCATCTAGTTCTGATGGACAGCCAAGAGTCTTCACAATAGCAAATGGCAGGGGGCAATGGGGTGCTCTCTTATAACTCTCTAGAAGGTGTTGAATTCCTGATACTGAAATTTTTCTACCAACCAGTGGCTTCTGGTCACAGCATTATCCACCCCCTTATGGTATTTATCCCAAGACACCCTCTCTCTCTCTCTCCCTCCCTCAGTATTATCCCTTCCAGGTTGATCTGTTTTTCCTACAAATTTCATTGTTTTTATAGTGGAATAAAACTCTGTTGTGTAAATTTCATTATCCATTAGTCACTTGATGGGCACCTAAGCTGGTTCCATTTCCTAGATATATTGAATAGAGCAGTAATAAACACGGATTGGACGAGTAAGTATCTCTAAGGTAGTGAGTAGAGTCCTTAGGCTATATGCCAAGGATTGGTGTAGCTGGATCATATGGTAATTCTATTTTTACCTGTCTCAGGAACCTACACAATGTTTTCCACAGTGGTTGTAACACTTTATATTCCCAACAACAATGGAGAAATGTTCCTCTTTTCCCAGAACCTTCACCAGCATCTATTGTCATTTGTTTTCTTGATGACAGCCATTCTAAAAGAAATGAAATGGAATCTTGAAGTAGTTTGAGTTTCCTTGACGGCTAAGGATGTAGAA
The DNA here is from genome assembly GCF_020740685.1 of Jaculus jaculus. NCBI lineage: Eukaryota > Metazoa > Chordata > Mammalia > Rodentia > Dipodidae > Jaculus > Jaculus jaculus. The sequence goes on along the minus strand of NC_059124.1, from coordinate 4,532,434 downwards.
CATGTTTTCAGATGTTTATTGGCTACCTGTATTTCTTCTTTTGAGAACTCTCATTGATTCTATAGCCCATTAAAAAAAAATTTTTTTTTTTTGAGAGAGAGAGAGAGACAGAGGCAGATAGAGAGAATAGGCATGCCAGGGTCTTCAATCACTGCTAATGAACTCCAGATGCATGTACCACCTTGTGCATCTGGCTTACATGGGTCCTGGGGAATCAAACCTGGGTCCTTTGGTTTTGCAGGCAAGTGCCTTAACCACTAAGCCATATCTCCAGCCCTATAGCCCATGTTTTGATTGGATTGCTTTATTTCTGTTACTTAGTTTTTGAGTTCTTTGTATATCTAGATATTAGTCCTCTGCCAGATGTATACTGGCAAATATTTTGTCCCATTCTATAGGTTGCCTCTTTGCTATATTCACAGTATCCTTTGCTGTACAAAAGCCTTCTTAATTTCATCGGGTCCCAATGGTTAATTACTTGTCTTACTGCCTGAGCAACTGGGGTTCTACTCAGAAAGTCGCTGCCTATGCGTATATGTTGAAATGTTACCCCTATCTTTCCTCTAGCAATTTCAGAGTTTCAGGTCTGATATGAAGGTTCTTGGACATGGACAGAGAGAAGGATCTATTTTCATCCTTTTGCATATAGATATCCGGTTTTCCTAGCACCATGTGTTAAAGAGGCTGTCTTTTCTCCAGTGAATATTTTTGGCATTTTTGTAAAAAATTAGATGCCCCCATTCCCAGCACATGATGTACCCATATGATATATGCTGTTAATAATAGTAATACTAAAAGGAAAAGTTAGGTGGCTGTGGCCGCCTAGGAGTACATCGTGGTCCTTTATTCAGCTCCGCTGATCTGCACGTCTGTCTGTCTGCCAGTACCATGTCGTTTGTGTCCCTATGGCTCTGTAATGTATCTTAAAATCAGATATGGTGACACTGCCAGCCTCATTTTTATTGCTCAGAATTGCTTTAGCTATTCGAGGGATTGTTTTGTTGTTGTTGTTAAAAAAAAAAAAAAAAAGGAAATCTTGTATGTTACCCATTTCAATCCCACTGATTTTAGCAAAAGAAATTAAGTGCAGAGGTTGACTACTTTTTCTGACATCCATCAGTTTAATGGACCAGCTAGAACCAAAGCCTGATTTTCCTTCCTCTCGATGACTTGCCCTTTCCAGTAGCCGCAGGGAACTGACGCGTACTTGGAGCCATCTGCAGAGCTCAGCTCTCTGGCCACGAGAGCCCTTCAGTTCTTCCCTCTGCGAGGGAAACCAAAACAGCTGCATGCAATTTCCCTTCAGAACATCTCGGAACATTCTGAAGCAATAAGTAAAACATAGCCTCTTATCCTAAAAAAGGCTTTATTTTGCCTCTTTCTGTACAATTTCTCCATTTTAATCTTCTCTCCGTATTCTTTACTCTGTCTCTTCATTAAATGGCAAGAGTAGAGAATTAGTCAAAACACCACCCGAATGTCCTTATAGTCATGATGTTGGAAAAAGTAAAATAAGATTTATCGCAGAATGGCAGCATTTGCCAGTGTAGCTCCAAGTATGTTGTCTTTTTTTTGTACGTTGGTATTATGGACTAGCTATAAATAAGGATAGCAAAACCATGCAGGCTTGGTAGATAATGTCTGCTAATTCTAGAACTTGAGAGACGGAGGCAGGATCCTGGACACAAGTTTGAGGCCAAGCGGTATGCATAGCAAGTTGTAAGCCACTCAGGGCTATATAGAAAAACCCTGCCTTAAACAAATAATAAATCCATACAGAAATAGTAATAGTTACCTCTTCTGAAGATTTAGATGTCCAGAATCCCTACAAGTTGTAAGCACATGTTCTTAGCCTTGCACTGCCTCGGCTGGAATCCCTTGTTTCCTCACCTCTGGCTTGTTGGTTTGTCGAGGGAGGGTTTCACTCTATTCCAAGCTGCTCTGGAACTCGCTCTGCAGGTCCAGGCTGGCCTCAAACTCACAGCAATCCTCCCACCTCTGCCTCCAGAGCACTGGGATTAGAGGTATGCGCCACCACACTGGCTACCGTTGGCTTTTACACAGACGAATGAGGAATATTGAGGAGAGCTGTGTCTGAGCAAGAGTCGATATCACCGTAAGACACCTTGCCTGAGTCTGTTAGAGCTACCAGCATACAGGGTCTTACACTGGGTAATTTATAGACACCAGACATGCATTGTCCACAGTTATGAAGCCTGGTTCTGGGTTTCGTAAGGGCCCTGTGCTCACAGTGGCTTTTATGTGGCCTCTTTTGCTGGGAGGGTGAAAGGTTCACCAGCTTCGTCAAGCCTCTTTTAAAATATTTATTGTTGGAGATGCAGAAAGAAGGAGAGAGAGAGAGAGAGGATGGGCACACCAGGGCACAACCACTGTGAACAAACTCCAGACACATGCATCACCTTGTGCCTGGCTTACATGGCCACTGGGGAATCGAACCTGGCTCCGTTGGTTTTGCAGGCAAATGCCTTAACCGCTGAGCCATCTCTCCAGCCCTCAAGCCTCTTTGGAAGAAGAAGCAACCCTTATCATCGATTCATCTCTTCATCATGTTCTCATAGCAGCACTCCGTTCATTAGGTTGCAAACATGAAGTTTGGACAGTTACAAATATTCAAACCACAGCACCTAACACCTCACTAAATTATATTTGACCACAACTTAGAAATAGAAATAAGCTTGTTGTAGATTTCCAGAAATCCATGCACCTGATATGATCTTACTTTGAGATAGGAAATCTGTTCTCAAGAAATAATTTAGGGCTGGATGATGGCATAGCAATTAAGGCACTTGTGTGTGAAGCCTAAGGACCCAGGTTCAGTTCCCCAGGTCCCACGTAAAGCTAGATGCACAAGGTGTCTCATGAATCTGAAATTTGTTTGCAGTGGCTAGAGGTCCTGGCATGTCTCCCTCTGCAGTCTATCATCTAATAAATAAATAAATTAAATATATTTTAAAAATAAATAAATAAAAATAGGGCTGGAGAAATGGCTTATCAGTTAAGGCACTTGCCCCAAAAGCCTAATGATCTGGTTTGATTCCCCAGTACCCATGTTAAGCTGGATGCACAAGGTACCTTATGCATTTGCAGTGGCTAGGGACCCTGGCACACATATGTGCTCTCTCTCTCTTTCTCTCTCTCTGCTTCTTTCTTTGTCTCTCTCAGATAATTTTTTTAACTTAAAAAAAGAAATAATTTGGGCTAGAGAGATGGCTTAACGGTTAAGCGCTTGCCTGTGAAGTCTAAGGACCCTGGTTCGAGGCTTGATTCCCCAGGACCCACCTTAGCCAGATGCACATGTCTGGAGTTCGTTTGCAGTGGCGGGAGGCCCTGGAGCGTCCATTCTCTCTCTCTCTTCTTTATCTCTCTCTCTCTCTTTCTTTGTCTGTTGCTTTCAAATAAATAAATAAAAATAAACCAAAAAGAAAAAGAAATAATTTAATTTTGGTGTTTTTGAGCCAAGGTCTAACAAAGCCCAGGCTAGCTTTGAACTTGCTATGACCTTAAACTGATCCTCTTGCTTCTACCTCCCAAATGGTGAGATCATAAGCATTTGCCACCATGCTTGTCTAAAATATTTATATATTTTTGTCATTTATGTATGGACAACTTTAAGCAATTTTCACCATTTGGACTCTTAGAAAAATATTTTTCCTTCTCTTTAACTTTCTATAGCATATAATGTGAAAAGAAATAATGAGAGTGAATTTACTGATGGGAGCTAAAAAGATGACCTAGCAGTTAAGGCGCTTGCCTGTGAAGCCCAAGGACCCAGGTTCTATTCCCAGGACCTGTGAACTAGATGCACAGGATTGCACATGCATCTGCAGTTCATTTGCAGTGGCTAGAAGCCCTAGCATACCCATTCTCTATCTGCTTATTTCTCTCTCTAATATATATATATGTATATATATACACACATACATACATATACATATATATATATATATATATATACACATATATATATATATTTAACGTTATTTTGTTTTTTATTTTTATTTATTTATTTGAGAGCAACAGAGAGAGAAAGAGAGAGAGAGAGAATGGGCACACCAGGGCTTCCAGCCACTGCAAATGACCTCCAGATATGTGCACCCCCTTTGTGCATTTGGCTAACGTGGGTCCTAGGGAATCAAGCCTCGAACTGGGGTCCTGAGGCTTCACAGGCAAGCGCTTAACTGCTAAGCCATCTCTCCAGCCCTTAAAAAATTACTTTTATTTATTTGAGAGAGAGAGAGGGAGAGCAAAAGGCAGAGAGAGGGAGAGAGAAGGAATGTGTGCACCAGGGCCTCCAGCCACTGCAAATGAACTCCAGACATGTGCGCCCCCTTGTGCATCCGGCTTAGGTGGGTCCTGGGGAATGGAACCAAGGTCCTTGGCTTTGCAGGCAAATGCCTCAACCACTAATCCATCTCTCCAGCCCATTAAATAAATATATTTTTTAAAAAAATAAGTGAATATACTGATGAAATGAAGTCATTTTAGAGTTTTTCAAGATAAAGCAAGAAATGTACTCACAGTGAGATTCTTTTTCGTTGTGAAATCGCAAGTGAATACAATTTAAGTTAAAGCAGGTTAATTTGTGAAGACAAGGTTGCAGGAATCCAGTGGAACAGTTTCTGTGTCTTGGGAGGGGATCATATTTTGTGTATGCATTATTATTTTCTATCGTCCTCAATAACAAGAGTGCTAAAAACATGTGAATCGGAGAGTGGGCAATGGTAATAAATAAGTTTAATAAAGATAGATGAATTCTATTTGGTTATGGCTCTTCCCATTCCCTAACATCTCTAACATTTCGTGAGTTTTGATTCACGTTCAAGATTTAGAACCTCAACCAGTCAGGACAGCACACGCCCATCGTCTCGTTTGAAGGACTGAGAGTTTGAGACCTGTCTGGACTCTATAGTGAAATCCTGTCCCCACCCCCCAGAAATGATTCACAACCTATAATTACCATGAAGGGACATATTTTCCTCCCTAATGCTACAGTACAGATTATTACTTTTCAAGGAAACCCTTGTAGATATTCAAAGGCCTAAGCAAACAGAAGAATGTGAGTTTATTCCAATTATCCAGCTATGCACCAATGCTAACCAGCTATTTCATCATTATGTATAATAAGAGAAAATTAAGAATGCAAGTTCAACTGCACCAAGAAAGTTCTCAGGTTAGTAGAGTGTGAGAGTGAGGTAAGTCGACCATGTGACAAAGTGACTTGGAGGTGGACCTCTGAGGCGTAGCTATAATCTTTGTGGGTGGGCTTTGATTGGTGGTCAGATGTGGTCTTCCTTTCAGTGAGCTGCCCTTTTCTGGTTCCTTACCCAGATTGCATGGGAGAAGGCCTCTTCTCTGGGCGATTGTCTACACTCCCGTCTGCTTCTCAGCTCTCCAGAGCTTAGGAAATGAGGCTCACTAGGAGTGCTCAGCAGGTAGAACCAGACACACCCGAGTCTCAGTTTCTGATCTCAGCGTGCTCCGGTTCCTTAAGATTACTTGGCACGCTCTTGGTCTCTGTTAGGCCTGAAACTCTTAAGCAAGTTGCACATGCCTATAGAAATAGGCCACAGTGCTGCGTGGGGCACAAGGCACTCAGGAGAACGCTGGCTTGGAATTCCCAATGGCTGTTGCTTCATCCCTTCCCTTCCTCAAATGGAAAGCAGGAAAGAACTGATCCAGCGTCTTTCTTGGATAGACTTGCCCTTCTCTTCAGTCGATCCTGCACACTCATTATTCCAGTCATTCCATATGCCATCCAGTCCTTTCTTTCTGGTTTGTTTCTTTCTGATACAGGGTCTCACAGTGTAGCAGAGGCTGGTTTGGAACTCATGGCAATCTTCCTGTCTTAGCCTCCTGATACTGGGATTACAAACATGAGTCAACACACTCAGCCCCATTCAGATTTGGATCCAGCAGATTTTCAGACCCTTGTCTCCCCTCCTGTTTTCTATGGTAGTGAAGACAGCATATGTCTTGAGTATTATGATGAGGAGGTACTATTTTTCTGGTGTCCATAGTGGTATGAAAAGGACCTTATATTTATCATTTCAAACTCTTATACCAGCTCTGCAAGATTAGTATCATTATTCTAATTTTAATTCGTTAATTTGAAAATTTTTTGTTTATTTTTATTTATTTATTTGAAAGTGATGGAGACAGAGAGAAAGAGGCAGATAGATAGATAGATAGAGAATGGGCGTTCCAGGGCCTTAAGCCACTTGCAAATGAACTCCAGATGTGTGTGCCCCCTTGTGCATCTGGCTAACATGGGTCCTGGAGAATTGAGCTTTGAACTGGGGTCCTTAGGGTTCACAGGCAAGCGCTTAACCACTAAGCCATCTCTCCAGCCCTAATTCATTAATTTTTATCTTTTAAATTTATTTATTTTTACTTGTTTGCAAATAGAGAGAGAAACAGAGAGAATGGCTGCACCAGGGCCTCCAGCCACTGCAAACAAACTTCAGATGCATGTGCCACTTTGTGCATCAGGCTTTATGTGAGTACTGGGGAATCAAACCCAGGTCATTAAGCTTTTTCAAACAAGTGACTTAACTGCTGAGCCATCTCTCCAGCCCAATTTTTAATTTAATTTAGTTTTTATTAGTTATGTACACAGTGTGTATATAGTCATGTTGATACCATCGTTAGCCTCCTCCCTCTGAAGGGACCCTCCTTGTTGGGGAATATGGGTCATGCATTGTGGGGTTAGCCAGCCATCAGTTATGTGTAAGAGGCAACATCTCTGTGCATAATGACTCAACTTGTGGCTCTAACAATCTTTCTGCCCTCTCTTCTGCAAATTTCCCTGAGCCATGCTGGGTTTGTTTTAGGTGTACTTCAGTGATGGGGTCTTGGGAACCTCTGTGTCTCTGGATATCTGGTTTGGTAGGAGTTGAGTGTTCTCTGTGTCTATCTCCTTCACTTGTGCTGATACAAGTTTCACCAAGAATGCAGCACTCTTGCTCATTTCCCAATTACTCTATGGTTTCAGTGGTGGCCCTGGTGAGGTGCGATGGGGTGACTCTCTCCTCTGGGTCTATGTCCATCTGAAAAAGAGAAGCAAATTCTCCAATAAAGAGTGAAGTCAGCACCAGATAAATGGGATAACCATTATTATTTTAGAGAAAATTTAATAGGTATAGGCCGTCTTGTAGCCCATGATTGGTGGGAACTTGATAGTGGAGAGCAGGCTTGTTTTTAGATCTGGTTCTGATTTGTTTCCCAGCTCCAGCTATGGTTTCCGTTCCACAGAGTGGATCAGTTAGCCAAATCAAGAGCAGCTGGTTAGCCACCATGGCTATGTGCCACTATTGAACCTGAGTGAGCATCACAACAGGTTGTTTGCTGCTCAGTAGCTTAGATCACGAGTTGCTTGGACAGATGTTGGTCATTTTCCCCCAGTTGCTCATGTAGCACCTTCTGGCACTAGATGCACTGACTGTCTGGGGACTGACTCTCTTCCAGCTCCCAGCCAGGTCACTCCATGTTCCCTACCAACAGCATCTCTTGTCTTCAGCAGTAGGGTCTTACCACTAACCTTTGGTGGGTTATCATGTACTCAGACAGAAATGTGCCTTTTTTTGGGAAACGTTGTATATCTGTCTGATCAACAACTCATTGTGGATGTTAACCTCATGGTAGTACTGTGAATTATAGCTCAGTGCCAGGGAATATAAGAAAGAAAAAGATGGGTAATATAAAAGATAGAGAGAAGATGGAGAAGGGGAGGGAGAGAGAGGGAGACAGGAGAAGATTAAGGTTAGTCTTCATCTTACCCTCTCTAGGGCCCTATGAAATATTTAATTAATTAATTTATTTATCTGACAGATGGTGGAGGGGTGGCATGCCAGGACACCTAGCCACTGCAAACAAATTCCAGATGCATGTGCCACCTTGTACATCTGGCATATGTGGGTACTGGGGAATCGAACCTGGATCCTTAGGCTTTGCATGCAAGCTCCTTAGCCAGTAAGTCATCTCAGCAGCCCCCTATTATCTCACGTTCTAAGGCAGAGTCTATATCCAAGGCTAACCTGGAACTCTGTAGACCCAGGGTGTCTTCAAACTCCCGGCAACCCTGTCTCAGCCTCCCTGAGTGGTAGGAATAAAGGCATGTGCTGCCACACCTGGCTTCATTATTCTAGTTTTAAAGATGAGAAAAATAAGGGCTGGAGAGATGGCTTAGCGGTTAAGCGCTTGCCTGTGAAGCCTAAGGACCGTGGTTCAAGGCTTGACTCCCCAGGAACCACGTTAGCCAGATGCACAAGGGGGCGCACACGTCTGGAGTTCGTTTGCAGTGGTTGGAAGCCCTGGCGCGCCCATTCTCTCTCTGCTCTCTCTGTCCCTCTCTCTCTGTTTGCAAATAAGTTAAAAAAATAAATTTTATAAAAAAAATAATAAAGAAGAGAAAAATAAAAGTCAGACAGCTGATATGACTTGGACACAGGTTGGTAGATTATAGAACAGGGACACAAACTTAGGTCAGTCTGCGCCAAAGCCAAGATCACCCCTCCAACTCTGCCATGGACACTTCCTCTGGATGCTTGTCGTGTGTCCATCCATGAAGATGATGATCTTACCAGCACCAGAAGATCCCGGGTCAAGCATTCATCCAGGTGCATATTGGTTTGGAAATTGCAGGCGAGGCTACTTTGCCTGGTCTTCCCACTTCCTTCCTTCTTGATCAGCCTCCTAGGTTCAGACACATGGAGCTAAGAGGGAGAGTAAATACGGAGTGAGATAAATGACAAGGCTATGGCTGCTTTGCATCTTTTTATACACTGATTTTAAATCCTTGTGTGTGTGTTCCTATTTTACAAGCTAGAATTAACTTCAACTTCTGCATCTGCTGTGCAATCTCAAGACCATTTAAATTTCCGATTTGATTTATGTAAATTAACCTGCCTGTTAGTTATGTTGCAATAGAAAGATCCAAGAGAACTCTAACTGGGCTTCTTTCTATGGTTTTCTTTCTCCTTATTCCAAAAGAAAGCCAGGATTTTGGCAGCTCATAGTTTGCAAGAGTTGAAAGCAGAAGCCATTTCAAGAGGAGTTCTTTTTATTTTGTGAAAATCCAAACCCACTAAAGGAGCCTATGCTAGGGTGTTCAGAGCCTAACAGGGGAAGAGGTCATGTCTTTGAGAAAAGATTATAAAAGCAGGATCCAAGGCTAGGGGTTTTCAAGCCTGGGGAAGGGACAGTTGGTTGCTATGGGCAACTGGGACTTTTGTGCCCACCAGCAGGACTTTGAAGTGCAGGAGTTATCTTCACAGAGGTGCATTGGGATAGCACCCTCTCCCTGGAAGATGTTCTTTCATCACGGTGTTGCAAAGTCATAGAACCGCTGGACGTGAGCTCACTGCAAACTGGACAGTGTTCCGGGTGAACACAGGCCACAGACTAAGCAGTGTGCTCCATGCGAGACTTCTCGGACGGGGGCTGCAGAGATGGCCATGCAGCCAAAGGCACCTGCTTTTCAAGCCCGATGGTTTGGGTTCACTCCCCGTACAGATGCACAAAGTGGCATATGAGTCTGGTGCAACCTCCCCACTCTGTCTGTCCCCAGGTAAATAAGTGCAACCCCCTGACTCTCTCCCCAGATAAATAAATAACCTTTAAAATAACTCCAGATAAACACGGATAGGAAGGAGAGGCTGGGCTGCCCTAACCAGTGTACGCGGATGAGTTTCCCGTATAAGATTAGCTTTTCATATTAATTAATTAATTTTATTTGAGAGAGATAGAGAGAAAAAGGCAGATAGATAGGTAGAGAGAGAGAGAGAGAGAATGGGCACACCAGGCCCTTCAGCCTCTGCAAACAAACTCCAGATGTGTGCATCACCTTGTGCATCTGGCTTACATGGGTCCTGGGGAATCAAACCTGGGTCCTTTGGATTTTCAGGCAAGTGCTTTAACCACTAAGCCATCTCTCCAGCCTGAGATTTTTTTTTTTTTTTTTTTTTTTTTTGGTTTTTAGAGGTAGGGTCTTGCTTTATCCCAGGCTGGCAGGCTGACCTGGAATTCACTATAGACTCTTAGGGTGGCTTTGAATTCATGGCAATCCACCCAAGTGCTGGGATTAAAGGCGTGTGCCACCATACCCTGCCTGAGATTAGTTTTAAGTGACAGCAAATAACACAACCCTGCTGAGGCGGTCCACACCTATGATCCTGGCATTCACAAGAGGATCTACATTATACAGTCATTCTTTGCTACATAAGGAGTTTGAAGGCACCAGGGCTACCTGGGACCCTGTCCCAAAACAAACAAAACAAGACTACAATAACATAAAAAGAAAGGAAAAGGTCTGGAGAGACTGCTTAGTGGTTAAGGTGCTTGCCTGCGAAGCCTAAGGACCCAAGTTCAATTCCTCAGTACCCACATAAGCCAGATGCACAAGGTGGCCATGTGTCTGGATTTTGTTTGCAGTTACTGGAGACCCTGGTGCACCAATTTTCCCTCTCTATCTGCCTCTTCTCTTTCTCTCTCTCTCATAAATAAATAAAAATAAACGAATTATTTTAAAAGAAAAGAAGAAAGAACTTAGTGGGCATGGTAGAAAAGGCATGGAATCCCAATTAGTGGGGAAGCTGAGATAGGAGGACCCAAAGTTGAATCCCTAGTTTGAAAGAAGGGGTTCAGTGAAAGGGGGACAGGGAGGGAGGACAAGAGAAAGTGGAGATTATGATTAAAATACAGTATTATGTACATAATATAAAAATTTTAAATAACATCTGTTTGGGGAAAAACGGGGAATTCAAGTCCTGCCTAGACTACAGAGTGAACTTAGGAGAGCCTAGACAACTTAATGATATTCTTGCCTTGAAATAAAACCTTTTAAAAAATGTGTGTGGGGGAAGGATGGCTGGAAATGTAGCTCAGCAATGGAGTGCTTGCAGAGCACACCAGAATGTCAGGGTTCAATGCCCATCACTGCTAGAGAGGGAAAGCAATGAAAAGAGAAGAAAAGAATATAGTCTGTGGTGTGTGTGTGTGCGTGTGTGCGCGCGTGTGTGTGTGTGCGTGTGCGTGTGCATGTGTGTGTATGTGTGTGTACCTTCAGTCTTTTCTCCACCTTCTCTTCTTGTTCTGAGTCTCAGGAGGATAACCATCTTGGCTGTCTTCCACAGAACTTTTTGCCTCCTGGTTCTGGTTGGGTCCAGCCATTGGCAGGCACTGGGCAGAAAATGAAGGAATGAGTACAAAGGGAATTGGGATATTTATTATCCATGAATCTCTCCCCAGGAGTCCACTGGGTCATTTCAGTGAAGGTAACAGGTCTTGCCTGGTGGCTGTCATAGTAATTTTCCTTGGGTTGGGTTCTGGAAACATCCCTTCCTCCTTGTCCTCTGAACCCTAGGATCTTTAAAAGCTCCAGTGCTGTTGCAACCCTGGGAGCTGCCATCATTCCTAACTGGTTTCCTCAGACCTGCTGGTATCTTCTCGAGGAGTCAGTTACGTGCAGTCAATTACTTCTCTCTCTCCCTTCTCTCTCTCTTTTCTCTTTTACTCCTTCCTTCCTTGCTTCTTTTTTTCTTTCCCTCCCTCCCTCCTTCCCTCCCTTCCTTCCTTCCTTCCTTTCTTCCCTCTTTCTTTCTTTCCTTCTTTCTTTCCTTCCTTCCTTCCTTCCTTCCTTCCTTCCTTCCTTCCTTCCTTCCTTCTTTCTTTCTTTCTTTCTTTCTTTCTTTCTTTCTTTCTTTCTTTCTTTCTTTCTTTCTTTCTTTCTTTCTTTCTTTCTTTCTTTCTTTCTGCCAGTGCCCAGCCTAATATATGGCTGTTTCCCACACCTGAATATAGAGACTATGTTTCATTCCACTGCATTTGTCCCTTTTTTTTTTTTTTTACAATTACCAAAAACAAAATACTCATGTGGTTCATATCAGAGGCATGGTGGATTATGAATTTTGACACTGGAGCCAAATTGATTTGAAAATTTATCCCTAAATATTCCCTGTCCTGGGCACATCTTGTTCACAGCTAATGCAGGCAAATCTGGTGAACGGCCAGCTTTGCTGGGGATGCAGGTGTTGAGTCCACACTGACAGCCAGCTCTGATGGTGCCCACCTGTAACCCTGGCTACTCAGGAGCCTAAGGCTGGAGGATTGTAAGTTTGAGGCCAGTTTAGGCCACAGGAGTATGAGTGCCAGGCCAGCCTGGTCACCATAGTGAGATCCTGCCTCAAAAGAAAAAGTGAAAACAGGATTGGGGATATAGCCCTGTGGTAGAACACTTCCTAGCATGTAAGAGACCCCTGGCTCAAACCTCAGTGTTACAAAAGGAGAAGGAAGAGGAGGAGGAGGAAGAAATATGGGAAACCACATTGTGTAGCATTTATACAATTGCTTGGAGCATATAGTGATATAAAACTTGTTGTATAATACACACACACACACACATACATATGTTATCAAGTTGATATATTTATCTAACGCTGAAATGGCCACGTAGCACATGGCTTGGTGGGCTGGGACACAGGACATAGCTCAGCAAAGGCTATTCAGATTATAATGGAAATGATTGCCTACCAGAACTTAAGAGTGTTTATGTGAGATAGGATTTCCATCCCAAGAGGAAAGACATTTCTATCTTGGGATAGTGAGATGACTTGATGCTGAGAAAAGAAAGTGACATGGGGACTGTGGGAGGCGGTCAGGCCACCACGAACACTGCAGCCCCAAGTGACGTGTTTCTCTATGAAGTTACTTGAAAGGTGTTTTGGGGATCTTAGAGCCAGAGACTCTTATAGGTAGAACCCCACCCTCCCTGCCCAAATGTTGTCAGAAAGGCAGGGGAAAATGTATTCACAGAAAGGGCAGAGTTTGTCCCACAGGACACACCCCCTCAGAGGCTGAGGAACAGCGGGGACAGGGGCAGAAAGCCCAGGTCCTGCTCAGCCCAAACTTCTCCCCACCAGAGAAGCAACTGGGCCGAGTGAGCAGGGCAAACCATTTCCCCGCACAGCAAGGCGTGCTGTGCCACAGACAAGTCTCCTTTGGCTCAGCTCTGGAGGGAAGTGAGTCCTGTCGCCCCTCTCGGAGGAGTCACAGACCTTAGCTTGTCATCAGAGTGGTGACCTGGAGGAAGGAGCTGTGCCTCTGATCAGCGTCTTTGGGAGTTAGGAATGCATATAAGGAGTTAGGAATGAATATAAGGGTCTTAGAGACACATCCTTCACAAGACAAATCCTCAGTAAATGCTTGTGTTCCCTCACACTTGGAAAGAATTCATGTAGTAGCTGCCGACAACTGAGCGGTGTGATCACCTTCTTATATTGTAAGTTGGAGGATTCTGTTTCCTCCTTTCCTCAACTCACAGCCAAAGTGACTCAAGCCAGCCTCAACTCTGTTTTCTTTTCTTTTCCTTGCTTTTCTTTTCCTTGCTTTTCTTTTCCTTGCTTTTCTTTTCTTTTCTTTTCTTCTCTTCTCTTCTCTTCTCTTCTCTTCTCTTCTCTTCTTTTCTTTCTTTCTTTCTTTCTTTCTTTCTTTCTTTCTTTTTTTCTTCTTTCTTTTTTTTTTTTTTCCTTGGAAACAGGCTCTTGCTCTACCTCAGGCTGACCTGGAACTCACTCTGTCGACCAGGCTGACATCAAACTCATGGCAGTCCTTCCTGCCTCAGCCTCCTGAGCACTGGGGTTGCAGCTCTTTGGGCTTTTCTTAGAAACTGTAAAGGCAGCTGGCTTCTATCACGAAATTTATTTTGATTGAGAATGACCAATACTTGATAAACTTTCTATGAACTTGTCAAACAAGCTGGAAATAGGAAAGGAGAGCATAGTCACATTCTGCCTGTGTCACGGACGAAGGCTGAAGAGGAAAGCACCCCGTCACTCTTCCCCTCCAAATGCGTAGGTGTGACCAGGAGCCAGCGGGAGCAGGAAGGACAATGTCTTTCCATTGAAGAGGTTTGATTCACAATCAGGCTTGGATGCACAACTCATTGTTTCCCACCACGTTCTCATATCCTTGTTTAATTCTTACAGAGCTGCTCCGTCATGAGCGATTTCAAGTTTGTGAAGCAATAACATCAGTGGGAGAGTTGTGACCATTTAGGAGGCCAGAACATTGTCTGTGAGTCTCAGTTCTTGCAAGAGACGACAAAAAAGATGCCTCTCTTCTCAGCTTCCACGTTCAGCTCTTAAGTAACTTAGGGAAAATATTTCTTTTACATCCATGTATTTATTATTCTCAGATAGTTCCTACCTTTGACATACCTGTCAGGTTAAATATGAGTTGTCTGTTAATTTGTTTGTTTTGCTTCCTGAGACACAGAGCCACTGTAGCCCAGGCTGGTCTGGAACTCACCTGAATTCTCCTGCCTTGCCCTCCTGAATGCTAGAATTAAATGTAAGTACCACACACCTAGACCTGACTTCACTTCATTTATAATACACAAAGTAAATACACAAAGTGCTGTGACCAGCTATAAGTGCCTAAGCTTGTGAAGATTCATTTATATTATTATTGGCTCCAAACCTTTCTGCAAGGCCAGTGAGTTCTGTAATAGGTGAAGATGTTTTACAACAATTAATGTAGTTTCTCCCACATATTGAGCCCCACACCAGACTCCTTCTGATTAATGTGTGCATCCAGCTAGCTGAGGACAAGATTGCTTAGAGACCACGAGTCACCAGGGTAACTCCAAGAACTTGCCTTTCCTATGTGAACATGTTGAATGAGAAGCAGAGCTGCAGGAATGTCTCTGCCCCAATGCCACATTGTTGCTTCCTGCTGACTTGACAGTGCTCAGGACATTTTCATCTTCACAACTTCTTTATTTTCCCCTTTGATAAATGAAAAAAAAAACAACAACAAAAAAAAAAAAAACAAACAAACCACAATACTAGGCATGATGGGTACCCACCTATAAGCTCTTATAAAGTAGCTCCCCATTGCACCCACTAGAGATAACCACTATGTAAAGTGTGTTTTACCTATGTACATTATTGACCATTGAGAGAAACAGTGAGCACTAAGCCATGGTAATAGAAAATGAACCGACAGAGGGGAAGGAGGACTCTTGTTAGCAACAAGAAGCTGAGGGCTCATCCCTAAGTGGAGAAGGTCAGCAGGAGGTACAAGTTGGCCTTTTCCAGCCAGCATGACATTGGCTCAAGTAAGGGCCATTACTGGACACTAACTAGAGGGGCTTCTGATGACCACCAAGACATATCCATGAGTTTAAACTGTTTCCCCATAGATAGCTTATTAATTGAGAGAGGAACAAGGTGATTTACTCAGTAATATTGAGGAAGACGTTGAATAGGTTATTCAAATTGACATCCCCAAGGAGGGGCAAGAGGGGTGTCTTGAATCTCCTGACAAGGTATCCCATAATAACACAAGACTGAGGTAGTGCTCTTGCTACGGTTGAAAAACTTCAATCTAATCACAAAGACATATCAGGGAACCCTTCATAAGGCTTACGTAGGACCTGGAGAGTAGAACGTGAGTCCTTAGGCTTCGCAGGTAAGCGCCTTAACTGCTAAGCCATTTCTCCAATCCCAGCCCCACCTTCTTTTTAAGAATTCCTTATAGCTGGGCTGGTGGCGCACGCCTTTAATCCCAGCACTTGGGAGGCAGAGGTAGGAGGATCACTGTAAGTTCGAGGCCACCCTGAGACTCCATAGTGAGTTCCAGGTCAGCCTGGGCTAGAGTGAGACTCTACCTCAGAAAACCAAAAGAAGAAAAAAAAATAAAGAAAAATAAGAGGGGCTGGAGTACTTAACTTTAAATACTCTGCAAATGGTCAAAACCTGCATACCATTTTAAATTTTTATACATTTTATAGTGTAGTCACTGGGAATGAGGTGGGGGATATGAATATGTCAATTAATTTAAAATTCAATCCCATCTGGGAACTTAATTAATTATATTATATTGTATTATATTATCTATCTATTATCTATCATGTATTATCTATCAATCATGTATGTATGTATGCAGTACGTATGCATCTATCATCTATTTTCCAGTACCAGAGTTACATCCGGGCCCCTCTTGTCCTAGGCATGAGCTGTACCACTAAATCTACATTCCAAGCTCAAATAACTTAGTTTTTAATTCCACAGAAAGATTTCTAGCCAGTCATTTCTGGAATCTGTGTGCCTCAGAATGACAACTTTGATAATTGTCACTCTTGTTCATGCTTAGTTGTTTGGCAGCTGTGGTCAGGTTTGGTGAGGGCGGGGGGTTCTCTCTCTCAGAGATCAGCGACCACGAATCAAAGGTGTGTACCGGGCTGGAGAGATGGCTTAGCGGTTAAGCGCTTGCCTGTGAAGCCTAAGGACCCTGGTTCGAGGCTCAATTCCCCAGGACCCACATTAGCCAGATGCACAAGGGGGCGCATGCATCTGGAGTTCCTTAGCACTGGCTGGAAGCACTGGTGCGCCCATTCTCTCTCTATCTGCCTCTTTCTCTCTCTGTCACTCTCAAATAAATAAATAAAATAAACAAAAAAAATTTTGGAAAAAAAAAAAAAGGTGTGTACCAGGCTCTGCTAGTCACCAGAGCTAAGGCTGCATGAGCAGAAGAGAAAGAGACAATAGTTTGGACATGCCAAGGAAATCATGGAGTGGGACGCACAGAGATGAAGTTGGATTAAGACTTCCTGGTTCCAAATGCTGAGACCAGAACTATTTCAGATTTTGAATCTGTTTTTTTCTTTATTTTTTTAAAAATATTTGCAGGTACATAATAAGGAGCCTAATGTGTAAGGAACCCGGGTCTAAACATGAAATTCATTTATGTTTCACCTATTCTTTGTACACATGGCCCGAAGGTAATTATATATTGTATTTTTATTGCATCTATGTTTTGATTATGACTCATATGCCGATCAGGTATGGAATTTTCCACTCACACTGTCACATCAGTACTCAAAATATTTTGAGTTTTGGAGCATTGCAGACTTGTTTTATTGACTTATTATTATTTTCTTTAGAGTCACAGACTCACTCTGTAGCCTAGGAAGACCTTCAACTCACTATGTAGCACCCAGGCTGTCCTTTAACACGTGGCAATCCTCCTGCCTCAGCCTCTTGAGTACTGGGATTAAAAGCATGAATCAAGCCAGGCGTAGTGGCACAGGCCTTTAATCCCAGCACTTGGGAGGCAGAGGTAGGAGGATCACTGTGAGTTCGAGGCCACCCTGAGACTCCATAGTGAATTCCAGGTCAGCCTGGGCTAGAGTGAGACTTTACCTTGAAAAACCAAAAAGAAAAAAGAAAAGCTTGAATCGCAATGTTGAGTTATATTTCCAGTTTATGCATGATGGCTGCTTTGCCTGCACAGACAGTTGTCATAATTGCTGATAATTTTCTATTTCTTTTCATTCCATGTTTTCTTGTCTATTTTTTAACATTTTATTTATTTTGTTTTTCGAGGTAGGGTCTCACTCTAGCGCAGGCTGACCTGGAATTCACTCTGTAGTCTCAGGGTGGCCTCGAACTCATGGCAATCCTCCTACCTCTGCCTCCCGAGTGCTGGGATTAAAGGCGTGCGCCACCACACCCGGCCCATTTTAATTTCTTTTTTCAGGCAGGTTTTTTTTCTACCCCAGGCTGACCTGGACCTCACTCCATAACCCAGGCCACCCTTGAACTCACAGAGCTCCTCCTATTCTGCCTCTGGACTGTTACGTTTAAAGGCATGAGTGACCCCACCTGGCTGGATTTCTACTTCTTCATTCTGTATCGATGTCTAATCTGTGTCACACAGAAGCTTCTTTAGGGTCAGGGAGAGGGCTGGGCTTGCAAAGCACTCGCTGGGCAAGCGTGATGATGACCTTACCTGCGACGCTGAACACCCAGGCAAGTGCTGGACCAGCTGGGGGCCTCCTGTAGCCCTGGTGCCCTGCGGGTGAACTCGAGGTCCCCTGGGCAAAGTGGGCAGACGAGCCAGATTGTCAAGCTCTGGGCTCAAGTGAGGGAAATAAGGTGGAGAGTGCCGGAGTTAGGCACACCATGTCAACCTCTGGCCCCTGCATGCAGCCGCACACACGTGTCCACACAGATGTGAATATGCATACAGGCACACAAGCCACGTGCACACCACACACACACACACACCCACACACCCACACACCCACCCACCCACACACACACACACCCACAGACACACACCCACACACACACAAAGATTCTTTCTTTTTTTTCCTTTTTTTATTTTTTAGATTCTTTCTTTTTAAACTTGTGTTTATTTATTTGGAGGGAAGAAGAGAGAAAGAGAGAGGAACAAAAATTGTCAGGCCAAAGCTTCTTGCCACTCTAAATGAACCAGGGCCTTCAGGCTTTGCAAGCAAATGCCTTTAACTGCTGAGCCATCTCCCTAGCTCAAAGCAGCTTCTTGAAGTGATACGGATTAGAAGGATCAGCGACGCCGGCCCAGGAGCCCTGGGTTCTTTGCTCTGTTCCATCCTTACTTTACAAAGCAGTCTTCTCCTCCTACCCCACAGGACTCAAACCGAATAACATTCTGTTATCTCAAACTCAAAGTTCTTTGGTTCAGGTGAGAGACGATGGGGCTGGGAAGATTTCTTAGTGGTTTAAACGTGCTTGTTTGCCAAGCCTGCTGGTCCAAGTTCAAGTCCCTAGCACTCTCTGAAGCAAAGGATGCAAAATGAAGTCTCTCCATCGCCCTCCCGCTTATGTCTCTGGGAAATGCAACCAGAAGAGCCCAGAGCTCAGGGGCCGGCGGGTCTGATGTTTACACTTTGACAGCTCCTGCGCAGCAGCAAGAAAGGGGCCTTGTTCCAAAGAAGACATAGACACCTGGCAGGCGTCCTCTGACCTGCACCCATTGACAGACACAAACAAATAAACAAAGTATTTTAAAATAGATAAGGTACAATCCAGAAATGTTCCTGCTCTATTTATTTTGAGATCCCGAGGATTAAACCTAGGCCAGCGCTCCGTAACTCTGCTCTGTTCTTCAGCAACTCGTGGGCAATTTAAGCAACGGGAAAGACATGTGAAGTTGATATTGCTGTAACTATCAAGCCATTATTTAATCGTGTCTAGGACAGTTATTCATATTAACTATACTAAAAATAAATAGGATCATTTTTATTTATTTGAAAGCGACGGACAGAGAGAGAAAGAGAAAGAGAGAGAGAGACAGAGAGACAGAGAGCGAGAGAGAGAATGGGCGCCCTAGGGCTTCCAGCCATTGCAAACGAACTCCAGACGCGTGCGCCCCCTTGTGCATCTGGCTAACGTGGGACCTGGGGAACCGAGCCTCGAACCGGGGTCCTTAGGCTTCACAGGCAACTGCTTAGCTGCTAAACCATCTCTCCAGCCTTAAATAGGATTATTTAAGCTTCCTTTCCATTATGAAAGAAACTAGCAAAGTGTTATCCTTGTACCAATGAGGAGGATGGTTGGGAGGAAAGGCCGCTCTGAGGGTGGCCTAATGATTTTTCTTCAGAGAGCTCAGTTTGCTGTGGAGAGAGGGCCGGCGATCTGTAAGGACTGAATTCTGTCTAGATCACTCACTGCCTCTGTTATCTTCGATAAGTTACTTGATTTCTCTCTTCCTAAGATTTTGGTTTTTCCTTTTCTATAAAATGAGCATAAAGCAGGTTTTTGTTTTTTGTGTTTTTTTTTTTTGTATGGCAA
The DNA here is from genome assembly GCF_020740685.1 of Jaculus jaculus. NCBI lineage: Eukaryota > Metazoa > Chordata > Mammalia > Rodentia > Dipodidae > Jaculus > Jaculus jaculus. Next base: position 4,512,800 of record NC_059124.1, on the reverse strand, counting down.
AGGGCCATATGTGTCCTTCCAGGGGAGTCATTGCTCTCCCACTTCGACTTTGTGTGTGCTCTTTCCAGCCTGGTAGCTTCGCTGGGCATTGGCTTTCAGTTCAGTGCCATTGCCACCCAGTGGATTTCTTGGGTAATGAGACTCAGACAGTCGGTGACCCTTTTCCCAGGTCTGGGGGAGGCAACATGGCCCTCAGTGGGTTCTGATTTCTAAAGCTTACGGCAGGCCCCTGTGAGTGTGACAATCAGTGTGACAGCACACGATCCTCCAAAATTTTCCAATGTAAAAGCCAATTCCAGAGAATCTGAGCTTCAATGCTGAACTACTTAGTAAATCTTGGAAGAGAATCCAAAGTCCCCTGATTTCCAGTTCAATACACTCAACACACTTTCCACTTACATGATTGAATAATAGATGCTTGTTTTTTGAAATGGGGTGATGTTTATTATTTACAGCATTTATTATTTGTTGAGAGTAGTTAATTAATTGATTAATCCAGCTCACGGGACTTTCTCTCTCTTTTTTTTTTTTTTTTTTTTTTTTGTGGGATTCTGCCTCTTTCTGGTCTATTTCTGCCCAGCCATCCACCTCCTCTCTTCAGAAGCATTTTTCTGTCATTCTTTGCGGAACTGCTGCCCAAGGGGGAATTCAAGGCCTGTCCTATTCACCAAACACTCCTTGAGAGTTCCTGCCATGCTTCCTTCTTCTTTTAAAATTTACCTATTAGTAAAGAGAGAGAGAGGACAGGACAGGTATGCCAGGGTCTCATGCCGCTGCAAACTCTAGCTGCATGCACCACTATGTGCATCTGGCTCAATGTGGGTAAGTGGAAATTGAACCTGGGCTGTCAGGCTTTGCAAGCAATCCCCCACCTGTGTTTCTTCTTCTCACTTTCAGAGGCGACATCTCTCTATTTCAGAGAAGCCACACATACCTTTATTTCAGTTTTGATTTACGTCTTGACTGCTCCTGAGCCCTTTAGGCCACAGTCACTCTGGTTTCTTTTTCTCAGGCTTAGTGAGGGATTTAAACACGCCTACTGTTAGTCCATTGGTCAGAAGACTGTCCCTGCTGGGTTTTAATTGGTTGACTAAGAGCACATCAGTGCCCCCCCCCATCAGTAGGTATTGGTTAATCCCTCCCATGTTTTCATGTTCCACTTGTGTCCTGTTTACATCTTAAGGCAGGACACAGATCAAGTTTAGAATCTTGTAAATTTCATGGCAAAATTTTGTTTGGATTTTGAAGTAGAATAATTCAGGGAGAATAAGTTTCAATTATCCATTTTCTTTTCCCTCCCCTCCCCTCCCCTCCCCTCCCCTCCCCTCCCCTCCCCTCCCCTCCCCTCCCCTCCCCTCCCCTCCCCTCCCCTCCCCTCCTCTCTCCTTTTCTTTTAGAGAGACAGAGGATTGGCATGTGTAGCAGACAGCTTCCGGTTCAGAGATGAACTTCCAGACCAGGCACAGTCATAGAGGGAGGGATATTTATTGATCCAGGGGAAGTTCATAATGGCAGAAGAAGCTGGCCTGTCTTCACAGGTCCAAGCAGAGAGAGAGAAGCACAAGCCTAAAAGCCAAAAGCCACACAGCACAGCACACTTCAGGAACTCCAGCTAGGCACACTTTGCATATCTTTAGATTGAAATTTCAAACCCGCCACCGCACTTTAAGGTCCCTCCAGCCAGGAGTCTGCAGATGCAGACTACAAACGAATAAAACACTGGATATATTGGGGGCCATCTATTCAAACTACCACAGCATGCCAGGGCTTAAGCCACTGAAATTGAACTCCAGACGCTTGCGTCACCTAGTGGGCATGTGTGACCTTGCACTTGCCTCACCTTTGTGCATCTGGTTAACGTGGGATCTGGAGGGTTGAACTTGGGTCCTTAGGCTTCGTGGGCAAGTGCCTTAACCACTATTATCTCTTCTGCCCTTTTATTTTTATTATTTTATTTTATTTGTTTTTTTTTGTGGTAGAGTCTCACTTTAACTGACCTGGAATTCACTGTGTAGCCTCAGGGTGGCCTCGAACTCACGGCAGTTCTGCCTCTGCCTCCCACGTGCTGGGATTAAAGGTGTGTGCCACCACACCCAGCTCCTTTTATTCTTTATTTATTTATTTATTTTTGTTTTTCAAGGTAGGGTCTCACTCTAGCGCAGGCTGACCTGGAATTCACTCTGTAGTCTTAGGGTGGCCCCAAACTCACAGCGATCCTCCTACCTCTGCCTCCTGGGTGCTGGGATTAAAGTTGTGTGCCAACCACGCCTGGCCTTATTATTTATTTATTTATTTATTTATTTATTTATTGAGATATTTTATTTATTTATTGAGATATGTCTTTGCAGTTTAGGCTGACCTGGAACTCACTATGTAACCCAAGTTGTCCTTGAACTCGAAACAATTCTCCTATCTCAGCCTTCTCAATTCTTCTGATTTATAGGTGTGTGCTCCCACGACCAGCTTCGATGCAAATTTTATGTGTGTGTGTGTGTGTGTGTGTGTGTGTGTGGCATGTATACAGTATGTGTGGTGTGTGTGTGCACACGGATGAGTGTGTGCATGAGCATGCCAGCTGAGGCCCGTGGAGGATGTCAGGCGCCCTTTGGAGCCCGTCTTCTGCCGTCTTTCCTCGCGGCGGAGTTTCACAGTGGAACTGGAGCTGCCGTGGGTCAGACTGGCTGATTAATGATCCCCAGGGATCCTCCCGCGTCTCTGCACCCCACCCCTCGGCGCTGGGGTTCCAGGCGTGTGCAGCCACACCCAGCTTTTCACAGGGGTGCTGGACAACGCTGGGCCCGGGGCCTCACGCGTGAGCAGCAGATGCTCTCACCCACCGAGCCGTCTCCGCAGCTCCGTCCTCCGCAACTGTGAACACGACGCAGGGCCCTCTCTTAGATCTTCATTTTTAAACCCCTCAGCAGTGTTTGCGATTTTCTTTCAAAGACCTGCCACTGGGTTTTCTCCAACTTCCATTGAACACTGCTATTTTTTTATAGCTTCAACTCACTTGATAAATTATTTTAAAGGTTTTAAAAATATTTATCTATTTATTTGGCAGAGAAAGAAGAGGAGAGAGAGGGAGAGAGAATGGGCGCACCAGGGCTGCTAACTTACTTGAAATTCCTCAGTAATCTTTGAACTGGTGGGCTGATTGACTTAACTAATTGTTTTTTGGCTTCTCTTGAATTTTCAATGACAATTATTATTTCTCTTTTCTCCTTTTCCAATTTTGATGTTTTTTTTTAAATTCTTATTCATTTCTTTTTTCTTATTACTTTTCTATTTGGAAACTTTCCTTAATGAAACCACTTTCCCTGGTGTGGTTTGACTTTTTTTTTTTTTTTTTTTCTGAATTTGGCATTTCTAATGGAAAGATTCTCAAGTTGGATTTGAGAATCCCATGCCCTCCCCTGGGGCTGTAGTGGAGGCGGCTGAGAGTTGGTTGCACTGAAACTGGCAGCACAGGAGACCCTCTTGTCTTCTGGGTGTTGCAAACGCATCGTGTCTACGACCCAGTTCCTCACACTGACTTCTCCCCACCAGGAGCAGCAGTGCTTACTGTGGTGTGTGTGTGTGTGTGTGTGTGTGTGTGTGTGTGTGTGTGTGTAGGGAGTGGAAACAGGGCTAACCTGTCTGACGGTTTTACATTCCACCTCTAAGCCGGCACTCTAATGACTGTCCTTGGCGCTCTTCTCTTCTTTGTTTCCATTAATTGTGCGTTAGGAGAATCTTCACCACTAATCTCGCCCCTACCAGACATCTTGCCTGGTTTCTATCTTTTTTGTTCATTATTTATTTATTTATTTGACAGTGACAGAGAGAGAAAGAGACAGAGAGAGAGAGAGAGAGGTTGAGAACGGGCGCGCCAGGGCTTCCAGCCACTGCAGACGAATTCCAGATGCGTGCGCCCCCTTGTGCATCTGGCTAACGTGGGACCTGGGGAACCGGGCCTCGAACCAGGGTCCTTAGGCTTCACAGGCAAGCGCTTAACCGCTAAGCCATCTCTCCAGCCCATGGTTTCTATCTTTTAACCAAGATGTCCTTCGGCATTTCAGACCTCCACACTTGTCCTTTCCCGCAGTATTCTCTTCCCTTTCCTTCCTCTTCTCTTCTCCTTCTCTTTATTTTGTCGTGTTGTGGATGGAGAAACTCAAGGCCTCATGCATGTTAGGCAAACACTCTGGTTCTGTCATTTATTTAAAAAGTTATATTTAAAAATTTACAGAGGGAGGCCTGGAGATATGGCTTAGCAGTTAAGGCACTTGCCAGCAAAGCCAAAGGATCCAGGTTCAACTCCCCAGGACCCATATCAGCCAGATGCATGAGGGGGCGCACGCATCTGGAGTTCGTTTGCAGTGGCTAGAGGCCCTGATGTGCCCATTCTCTCTCTCTCTGCCTCTTTTGCTCTCTCTCTCCTTCCCTTCCTCTCTTTCTTAAATAAATACATACATACATACATATACATAATTACAGTGGGGCTGGAAGGGAGAATTAGTTATGAAAGGTACTTACTTGTTCGAAAAGCCAAGAGCCCAGGTTCAATTCCCCAGGACCCACGAAAAGCCAGATGCACAAAGTGGCACCTGCATTTGGAGTTCTTTTGCAGAGACAGGAGGCTCTGGAGCCCCCATATTCTCTCTCCTTCTCAAATAAGTTTGAAAAATTTTGTTGTGATATTTCTAATCAATACAATATTTTCTTTTTGTTTGCTTTTTTTTTTTTTTGCAGGTTCAAGGAGCATTATTAGACAACTCAGTATGTGGAAAAATAACACCTCAGTTACTGTGGTTTTATTGAGCTGTTTAGGAAGGAAACAAGCAATATAACATTTTCTTTAAAAATGTTCAGATAAACTTGAATCCATAGTCAATGATTAGTTGCTACGTAACTAATGATCACACAGGTGTTATAATTGTAAAGCTAGAACTTTAACTAAGTGGGACATCTGGAAATTTAAAATAAATTACAGCAACCTACATGATTTTAAATGTTTCACTAGATCTCCACTAGTATCGTTGAAATTAACACTAAAACTTTCTCATTCTCATAGTCTTATGTTATTTTTTTATATTGATTTATTTTACTGCCATGTGTATGTGTGTGTGTGTTTGCCAGCATTTCTTGCTTTGGCAAATGAATGCCCACCTGGCTTTATGTTGGTGATTGGGGAATTAAGCCCATGCAGGCAGGGTTTGCTATTGCCCTAGCCCCCAGTCATATACATTTTCATAGTTGAGCTTAAATATATGGTAAAATAAACCATGACTTGACATCTCACAAGGAACTGCCTATATTTCCTGCAATTTAAATGCTTGACCTAGTTTAGGGTGACAAACAGCGCATCTCTAGCTCATTGTTTGCCTTTGTTTTGAAACATTTTTATTGAGAATTGTAATACATGATACTCTAATCAATACATGTTAATCAATATCATACAAAGTGGTTTCTGACGAATGATCTACTACCTCCTGATCTCTCTGTCATGCATTTGGGACATACCAAATCTCAAATAAGTCAAAGAAAACATTCACTGGTTCTCAGTTCGCCCTGTGTTTGCAGAGGGATGCTGGAGGGATGGGACCCCGTGTCTGATGCTTGAACTCAGGGCCAAGCAGCGGCCATGGAGCTGCAGTTAGTTAAGGCATGGGCCGGCTGCTAGGCGTCCTTTGATTGCCTGGTGTTCGCTGTCCCGAGGTGCCGCACTGTCTATCCCTTCCCAAGCAACTGCTCATGTGTTGCTAGACTCACCAGCTAGCCAGCTCTATTTCCAAGCAGAACATTCAGGGTATGTGGGGAGGATGGCCTGCCTTGGCAGAGTCACGTTGACGAAGTCAAGGGATGCTGAAGCCAGATGTCAGAGACAGAGAAATGAGAGACGCTTAGGGAAGCGTTCTGAGAAGACAGAGTGAGCGGTCCATGGCTGTAGTCACTCCGACTCCGGCCACTCAGATTGGTTTCTTACAATTCCCGAACACAGCTTTGTGAAAGGAGCAAGGACACAAGAAGCCCACATAGATGACGATCAGGAGTTCAAATTCATCCTTGGCTACATAGTGAGATTGAGGCTAGCCTGGACTACATGAGACCCTGTCTCAACAAGGTTGGGTGTAACTCAGGAGGCTGAGGCAGAAAGATCAGGTATTCAAGACCAATCTTGGCTGCATAGTGAGTTCAAGGTCAGCCTGAGATACATCTTTACTTCAAGAAAACTAACCACTTCTTTAATCCCAGCACTTGGGAGGCACATGTAGGAGGATTGCAATGAGTTCAAGGCCACCCTGAAACTATGGAGTGAATTCCAGGTCAGACTGGGCTACAGTGAGATCCATCTCAAAAAAAAAACCCAAACCAAACCATAACAAAACAAGAGAGAGAGAGAGAAAATAGAAGAAAAGCATACTTCAGAGCCAGTGTGATGTTGCAGACCTTAATCTTGCATAGTTGTGAGGCTGAGGCTGGAGGACCACTTGAGTGTAGACATCTGAGGCTAGCTGGGGAAATAACAAAATACTTCCCCGGGTTTAGCGGTTAAGCGCTTGCCTGTGAAGCCTAAGGACCCCGGTTTGAGGCTCGATTCCCCAGGACCCACGTTAGCCAGATGCACAAGGGGGCGCACGCGTCTGGAGTTCGTTTGCAGAGGCTGGAAGCACTGGCGAGCCCATTCTCTCTCTCTCCCTTATCTGTCTTTCTCTCTGTGTCTGTCACTCTCAAATAAATAAATAAATAAACAATTTAAAAAAAAAAACCCTCCAAATACCCAAAACCACTTTAGTGACCTTTCATCTATGGAACCAACACCAAGTGGGTGGAGGGCCTGCTGAGCATGCACAGGGCCCTGGGTCCTGCCTCCGTCACCACACAAAATGGATGAGGCGCACTGACTCCTCTCCGAGGGCTGTGATCCCACACGCACATCCCATACTTACGCACATCGCATGCACGAATTTTAAAAAAATCATATATACTCAAAACACGGATTCCTGCCAAAATTGTCGTGAATTTTTCTAAAGTGGTTGGCCAAAATATTCCTCCAGATTGTACGAGGCGCACAGGGCTGCTGCTAAGGCACGGTGGTGGCCCACGTTCAGGGGACTGGGCTCCTTGCTCCGCTGCCCTGCAGAGCCCCTCACTCTGGGTTCTTCTGAGCTGGTGAAGATGTGATTCACCTACGAACACGTGCCTGACCTGGGCGAAGCTTGCGCGAGCAGAGCATGCGCACAGGGACGTGGATGCCGCCGCTCTTGAACCACTGACCTGGGCTGTCAGGTCGACGTGATCTACTGCGCTTGTGTCGACCTGCAGTCTGGCCGATCCATTCCTTGTCGAAGCCTCCCACGATTACTCCACCATTGTCTACTGCTCCCTTAACTATGCTAAGATTCGCTTTACATATTTATGTATTCTGATGTTATATATAGATACATTTGTACTTGTCACATCCTCTTCGGGAGTCTCCTTCATGTGATTCGATAATGACCTTTTGTCTCCAGTTTTTAACTTTAAAGCCCATTTTGTCTTATGTCAGTGAAGACACAACATTTGTTCTCTTTTAGTTATCATTTGCATGGAAAACCTTTCTCCATCTGCTGCTTTTCAGTCATATGTTCTTAAAAGTGGAGTAAATTTCTTACAAGCAATACGTAGCTGGATCCTGTGGGATTTTTTTTTTTTTTTTTTTTTTTTTTTGAGGTAAGGTCTCACTCTAGCTCAGGCTGACCTGGATTATACTATGTAGTCTCAGGATGGCCTCGAACTCATGGTGATCCTCCTACCTCTGCCTCTGATTGGCTAATTTAATTCATTTAAAGTAATTTATTTTGCTGATGAGATGAGCTCATGTATCTGAGACTGGACTTGAACTCATGTTTCTATTTTCTAAACAGTGTGTTTACGCGTGCACTGCCACACCCAGCTTTAATTATAAATAGATGAGCACATTCTGCTGGCATTGTGCTATTTCTGACTGTTTTGTAGTTCCTTCAGGTTACAGTGCATAGCTTCATGTGTGATTTGATGATATTTTTATATTGGCATCCTTTAGTCCTTTTCTTTTTATCTCTTGTATATCTGTGTAGTGCAGATTTTATTCTTTGTGATTTCCACAAGGCTCATATAAAACATCTTAGAGTCGGCTGTAGTAGCTCACGCTGTGAATCCCAACGCTGACGAGGGCATGGTGGTAGGATTGCCCCAAGTTCCAGGCCTTCCTGGGACTACATAGTAAATTCCAGAACAGCCTGGCCCAGAGAGACCCTTCCTTGAAAAAGAAAAGAAAAGTAAATCTGTTAATGATATGCAAGTCATTGCTGACTTACAAGACTGTTGAGTAATGTTTTCACCTTTACAGCAATGCTAACGTGATATGCATTAATACAAACTTACTTCCCGTTTGGAATGCTGAGCTTGCCCGAGCTGGTGGTGTGTGGTGCAATACTTCCTAGATCACCATCCTTGGCAGCAGCGGCTAGTCACAGGGTCACACAGGGAAATATTGTGCTGGGTTGCTATGGTATGATATATGTGAAGTGTATTAGATACACCTTCAACTTACAATGATTTTTGTCAAGACGCAACCCTGTTATAAGCTGAGAAGCACCTATATATTTCTCGCCAAAAATGTTCCCTCAACCATATGCACACGGTCAGCTCGTTACTTGATTCTTCTCCCTGGCTGTCACTGATGTGGTTTTACATCTTTGCCATGTCATTATCATTAACAAAGTACTTTATGTACAGTTAATTGGTGATAATAGGTACTTTCATTTTTTAAAATTTTTTTGTTTTATTTTTATTTATTTATTTGAGAGTGACAGACAGACAGAGAAAGAGGCAGACAGAGAGAGAGACAGACAGACAGACAGAGAGAGAGAGAGAGAGAGAGTGGACGTGCCAGGGCCTCCAGCCACTGCTAACGAATTCCTGACGTGGGCGCCCCCTTGTGCCTCTGGCTAACGTGGGTCCTGGGGAATCGAGCCTCAAACCGGGGTCCTTAGGCTTCACAGGCAAGTGCTTAACCACCAAGCCATCTCTCCCGCCCACTTTCATCTTTTGAGATCGGTCTCATGTAGCCCAGGTGGCCTCAAGCTCACGATATAGTCAAAGAGGACTGAAGTCCCGTTCTTCCTGCCTGCGCCTCTGCCTCCCAAGAGCTGGGACGAGAGGCATGTGCAGCCATGCCTGGCAAGACTGTGCTATTTACATTGGATAGAGCTAAAGATGACTTGTATATTACTACAGCATTTGGAGTTTTACTGCATCTTTTCTTTTATAGTGAATTTTATAGTATCTCCTACGAATTTCTTTCTTTCTTTCTAGATTTCTTTCATTTCAACTTGAAGAAACTCCTTCAGGAGCTGGGTGTGGAGGAGCATACAATCACGAGCTCCTGGCCAGATGCTGTCAAAACCAAGTCAAGGCTGGAGATGTGGCTTAGCAGTTACGGCGATGGCCTGCGACGCCTAAGGACCCACTTTCGACTCTCCAGATCCCACATTAGCCAGACGCACCAAGGTGAGGCAAGTGCAAGGTCGCACAAGCCCATTAGATAGTGCAAGCATCTGGAGTTCGGCTGCACTGGCTGAAGTCCTGGCGTGCCAACTCTCTCTCTCTCTCACACGCACACACATACACAAACAAACAAACAAAAACAAGTCAATTCACACCAGGCTAAAATAAAACAAAACGAAAAAAGGCATGTCTTTTGGCACTCCCTAGAGGGAAAGTCCAGTGCTGAACTATCAGGTCTGGGAAAGTCTCTTCCTTCATTTATGAAGGTCAGTCTTGGTGGGAGAATATTTTGGTCGGCGTTGGTGAGACTCTACACCCCTTTCCTTAGTCATTCCAATTTGTTCCATGCTCTTCTGGCCTGCAAGCTATCTCCCAAGCAATCTGCTGACAATCAAGGGGGTCCCCTTGCCTTGCAAGTCATGATTTGCTTTCCTTTGCATACCAATGGCCTTGCCTTTTCCAGAGCAGGGAGGATTTCTGCCCTTTGTCCAGTTTGCCTATTTAGAGCATCTTGCTGTTTAGCCCAGGTTGGCCTCCAGATAGCAATCCTCGGCCACCCACATGCGGAGACTGCAAGCGCTCAACATCAGCCTTGCTTCCTCCCCTCTTCCTTCCCTCCCTCCCTCTCTGTCTCCCTTTCTCCTTCCCTCCTACCTTCCCTTCCTCCCTCTCTGCCTGTCTTCTCCTTCCCTCCCTCCCTTGCTTCCTTCCTTCTTTCATGCTGACAATTGAAGCCAGAGCTTTGCATGTGCCAGATAAGTGCTTTACCAGGCTGATAGCTTTCATTATGCAAAATTCCTTCTTAGATGAGAGGATTCAGTCGAAGGGGGATTTGGGAGGATGGAAAGGGAAGGTGATGGAGGTGAGTGTGAGATCATCCTACGTTGTCTATGTTTATGGAAGTTGTCAAAAGAAATTCCTCTTTCTTTTCTTTCCTTTTTTTTTTTTTTCCAAGGTAGGGTTCTCACTGTGGCCTAGATGGACCTGGAATTCACTATGTAGTCTCAGGCTGGCCTTGAACTCACAGTGATCCTCCTACCTCAGCCACCTGAGTGCTGGGATTAAAGGCGTGTTGCTACCATGCCTGGCTTCTTTCCTTTTTTTTTTTTTTTTTTTTTTTTTTTGAGGTAGGGTCTCACTCTGGTCCAGGCTGACCTGGAATTAACTCTGTCATCTCAGGGTGGCCTTGAACCCATGGCAATCCTCCTACCTCTGCCTCCCGAGTGCTGGGATTAAAGGCGTGCGCCACCACGCCCGGCTTCGGCTTCTTTTCTTTTTGAGACAGGGTCTCACTATATAGCTCTGGCTGACCTTAAACTTTCTATGTAGCTGAAAATAAATTTCTGTCCATCCTGTCTGTACTTTCTCAATGCTGACATTGCAGGCACACATCACCACCCATGGTTATATCTAATTTAAATGAATAATGTTCTCAGTTAGGAAGCTATACGAATTCTCAAGATTCTAATCCTTTAACAAATCTTGTTTACCAGTAACAATAATTACAATAATTTTATTTTCTTTCTTTTAAAAAATACTTTAGTTTTATTTGTTTATTTATTTGACAGAGAAAAAGGGAGTTTAAAAATATTTTAGTTTTATTTATTTATTTATTTGACAGAGAAAGAGGGAGGGAGAGAGAGAGAGAGAGAGGGAGAGAGAGAGAGGGAGAGAGAGAGGGAGAGAGAGAGAGAGAAAGAGAATGGGCATGCCAGGGCCTCTAGCCACTACAAATGAACTCCAGATGCATGTGCACCTGGCTAATGTGGGTCCTGGGGAATTGAACCAGGGTCCTTTGGCTTTGCAGGCAAACACCTTAACTGCTAAGCCATACCTCCAGCCCCATTTTATTTTCTTTTTACTTGATGGGGATATTGTGGTTGACCACAAAGAAATTTCCATAATCTCCATGTGACATAAGGATAAAGAGAAGACAATGCAGGGTGAACTTGGATATTTAATCCTTTAAAAAATATTTAATTTATTTGAGAAAGAAAGAAGCCGAGAGGGAGAGAGAGAGAGAGAGAGAGAGAGAGAGAAAGAGAGAGGGAATAGGCATGCCAGGGTCTCCAGCCACTGCAACCAACTCCAGATGCATGTGTCCCCTGGTGCATCTGGCTTTTGTGGGTCCTGGAGAATCGAACTGGGATCCTTTGGCTTTGCAGGCAAACATCTTAACCCCTAAGCCATCTCTTCAGCCCCAATCCTTTTTTAAAAAAAATAGGTAAGGAAGTATAACACAGATTAACAACATAGACCCAGTGAATTTAATGATATCATTTGCCTCTCTGGTGGAGAAGTGTGTATGGGGGGGTGTAAAAATAAGCACAATATGAAAGTAGTGGAGGAGGAAAAACGGGGGGTGGAAAGGTTTCAATGAGGATAGGGGTAGGGGAATTGGAAAGGAAGGGGTGAAGGGAGGGCTAGCCATAACTAAAGAAGTATGAATAAAGCTATATAGAACTTTCATAAGGCAGTCAAAAATATAATAAAAATATTTGGGCCATAAAGGTGACTTGGCAGATAAAGGTGCTTGCTTGCAAAGCCTGGTGGTCTCGGTCCGATTCCCCAGCACCCACGTGAAGCCAGATGCAGAAAGTAGCCCGTGTACTTAGTGTTTGTTTGCAGTGTCAAGAGGCCCTGGTATGCCCATTCTACGTCTATCTTTGTTTCTCTCTGTCTCTCAAAGAAAGAAATTCGTATATCCCAGCAACATGACGCTGTCTACGAGAGTTACCAGCAATGATTTGGCTCTGTCAGCATTGGGTCATGAGGCCTGATCCTCTCTGAGGAGCTCCTGGCACTTAATGTTTTCAGAGGAAGGGAGAGTCTTTTCTTCACTGGAGAGATGCCATGTTCCAGTAAACAATTGCTTATCAATGCTCAGGTAACGCTAATTCAACTCAGTGGGTCTCTCTCTCTCTCTTACACACACACACACAAAGAGACATGAATGTCGGAGGGGAAGACTAGTTGGGAAGAAAAAAGTGTTCAACAGGAATGGGAGGGAGGTCAGAGCGACTAAATGGAGATTGAATATAATCAAAATAAGTTGTATACGTGTATAAAATTGCCAATAAAAAGAAAAAAATCCCTGCCTAGTAAGAGGAAAATGACATCGAAATAGAAGAGAAACTGCTTAGAAAGAAGAAGGGAGTCCGTTGAGGGGGATTTGGGGGTGGAAACGGGAGGGTGTTGGGAGAAGACTGATCGTTGCAGGTTGTCTGTGTGGATGGGAGTTGTCAATGAAACATTAAAACGTAAGTACTATGAAGGAAACCGCCTCCTGTCTCAGGAGCACGAACAGCCGTAAGTGGTCTTCAGTGATTCACTAGCTGCGTCGTACTGTGTTCAGTGACTTCTGTACTGTTCATCTTTGCTTGCATTTCCAGCTCTCCCAGCAATCTCAGCCACCTGTAGAAATCTGCAAGAGAAGCTGTCCCTAAATGCTGGGATGGAACGCTTTCCAAAGAGGATTCACGGAGAATGAGGCCGCCAAGCAGCAGTGGGGTCCTCCAAGCCTGCTGGTGATGCAGCCTGCGACCCCCCTCAGCGGAAGCTTGGGGGTCTTGATTCCGGGCAGGCCTGGGCTATAGAGTGAGACCCCTGTCTCAAAAAGAAAGAAAAAAAAGGTCCCCAAAACAAACCAAACAAGTATGGAGTAAAGGGGGAAGGATGACAGTTGTAACTTTGTCTTCCTGGTATGTTTTGGATCCTTTGGGATTCACTTGTGTCAAGGGTTGGGCAACACGTTATAATTAATTGTATAAGCCACCAATTCCCAAAGGCCTAGGAGAGAGACAAACCACTTTTTTTGTTGTTGTTGTTTTGTTTTTTTTTTTTTTGTTTTTCAAGTTCAGGTCTCACTCTAGCCCAGGCTGACCTGGAATTCACTATGTAGTCTCAGGGTGGCCTTGAACTCCTACCTCTGCCTCCTGAGTGCTGGGATTAAAGGCGTGCACCACCACACCTGGCAAGATAAGCCACTTTTAAATGGAAATACCAACAAAGTTCACAAGCCTTTCATATTCAGGAAAGTGCTTAGGGAGGACAAATGTCCTCTAAAGTCCTTGATCTTGGCATCTATTTTATTTTTATTTATTAGTGACAGAGAAGGACAGAGAGACAAATAAAGAGAATGGCCTGCCAGGGCCTCCAGCCACTGCAAACAAACTCCAGATGTATGCACCACCTTGTGTATATGGCTTATGTGGGATTTGGGGAATTGAACCTAGGTCCTTAGGTTTCCCAACCAACTGCCTTAAGTACTAAGCCACCTCTCCAGCCCTTGATATCTATTTTAAATTTCTGTAAATATAAATGCCACATTGAAAAAAACATGAGTTAAAATTCAAATTTTATTTCTGATTTGTGTCCTATAATGGATAATATAAATTTGACAAAGGGCTGGAGAGATGGCTTAGCAGTTAAGCGCTTGCCTGTGAAGCCTAAGGACCCCGGTTCGAGGCTCGGTTCCCCAGGTCCCACGTTAGCCAGATGCATAAGGGGGCGCATGCGTCTGGAGTTCGTTTGCAGTGGCTGGAAGCCCTGGCTCGCCCATTCTCTCTCTCTCCCTCTATCTGTCTTTCTCTCCGTCTGTCACTCTCAAATAAATAAATAAATAATGAACAAAAATATTTAAAAAAAAAATTTGACAAAATTGTTTAAACCTAAAAAAAATTTTATTTATTTGCAGGGAGAGAGGAAGAGAGAGAATGGGCACCAGGGCCTTTTGTTGCTGCAAACTCCAGACTAATATGCACTTTGTGCATTTGGCTTTATGTGGGCCATGGTGAATCGAACCCAAGCTGTGAGGTTTTGCAAACAAGCACCTTAACAGCCGAGTCACCTCTCCAGCCCTAGTTAAACTTTTAAGCCTTCACTTTATTTTCTTGCCCCCACTTTTTTTTTTTTTTTTTTTTGAAGTAGGGCTTCACTCTGGCCCATGCTGCCTTGGAACTCACTTCGTAGTCCAGGCTGGCCTCAGACTCAAGGTGATCCTTCTATCTCTGCCTCCTGAGTGCTGGGATTAAAGGTGTGCACCACCATGCCCTGCTTTATTTTCTTTATGAGTTAGAGAATTGACGAAAGACAAAAATTCTTTGTTTGTTTTAATTAAAGTTTTGTAAGTTAAACTTAAATTAGCATAGAAGTAAGTAGAATTCATTCTAGTAGTTCCTATATCCACGCTGTTACATACTTGGCTGTAATTTACCTTCCGCCCCTACTGCGTCCGCCTCTCCCCTCTGACCTCCTTTTGGCTGGCTGCCTTCCTTTCCCCCCAAAGTACCCCCTTCTGCTTCCTGGACACATGTGTCTTATTACCCGCTTTTTCTTCCTCCACGCTGAAGCCCTCCTCTTTGTTTCTCATGATTCCTTTTCTACTTTCATGACCTACACAGACGCACATATTAACACACATCTACATATACACGGACAGACATACTTTCAAGTCTAGATTCTATGTGTTAGAGAAAACATGGTCTTTGTCTTTCTGAGTAAAGCTTATTTTGCTTAACAGAATGGTTTCCTGTTGTGTCCACTTTAGGGAGATTCATTTTATTGCTTGTAGAGATGCTTTTTAATTTTATATAATCCCATGTGTCAATTCCTAAGATTATGGCCTGTACTATAGGTTCCTTTTCAGAAAGCCCTTGTCCATGACTCTATCTTGAAGCATTTTCCCCTGGCAGGTCTTATATTAAGTTCTTTGATTTATCCTGAATTAATATGTGTGCAGGGAGATATATGGATGTACTTTTCCTCTTCTTTTTTTGTATACATTTTTTTGCTATTTTTATTTATTTATTTGAGAGTGACAGAGAGAGAAAGAGGCAGATAGAGAGGGAGAGAATGGGCACGCCAGGGCCTCCAGCCACTGCAAATGAACTCCAGATGTGTGCCCCCCCTTGGGCATCTGGCTAACGTGGGACCTGGAGAACCGAGCCTCGAACCGGGGTCCTTAGGCTTCACAGGCAAGCGCTTAACCACTAAGCCATCTCTCCAGCCCTACTTTTCTACTTCTATATATAGCGGCCCTATTTTCCTAGCATCATTTGTTAAAAAGACTGTCTTCTCTTCCAATTCATGTTTTTGAAATTTTTGTCAAAGATTAGATGATTTTATTTCTACAGATCTATTCCTGGGACTTCTAATTGTATTTTATTGCTATTCCTTTCTCTTCCCTCTCTTTTTGAGGCATAGTTCCTGTTTGATTATTCTTTGTCCAGTTTTTTTTTTTTTAATTTTCCCAATCAGCTGGATGTTTAAGTTTGTTTAAAATGTTTGTCGAGATTTCATTTTGAGCTTCCATGTCTTGGGTCCCCTCTAAGCTTTCACTGGAGGCTTCCATTGAGGCGTTAGTTGGCGTTGATTGGGGTCCCTCTGCTGGGTTTTCTGTGTTGTGGTCTGTCCATCTGGAGGGCAGTTCTCTCAGTTTGGATGCAACAGTAGCAGCTCTTGTGTTGCCTGAGTTGGGTGGCCTGGTCTAAATTGTTCCCCAGAGATGTGGGATTGAAGATGCCGGATTGGATGCGCTCGATCCTGCAGAGGGTCTGCTTTGTGTGTGCCCTCGCTGGTGAATCTCTGTAGGACTCTGGGAGGCCTGGCTACTATGCTGGGCACTGACTTCCGGATCTATTGTCTGTCGGGAGAGAGATCAGCTCCAGGCTTCTCCAGGGGGCTGAAGCTCATACAGAAACTTCTGCCTGAGCCCTCCTTCAGAAAAAAAAATGGGGAGCTGGGGGATATTGCAAGGTGGGAGTGAGAAGTAGAATCCGAGTTGGTGAGCTGCTCCCCACTGACCTGTTCCTGGCTGGCTCTCACCCAAGCAGTTGCTCTGGAATGGTCTAGCCCTGGTGCATAATCTCAGCCTCCCAACGGTGCCCCACGCCTGCTCCCCTCTGGCCTTGTACCAGCTTGCTCCCTCCCCGGCTGGCACCTTGGAATGGCATCTGACCCTGGAGAGCAACCTGGGTTATGTCTTGACTCTGTCAGGCATGGTTTACATTATACTCTTTGGTCATGTTCATTTGGGATTCAAAATGCTTCTTGCTTTTGGATACATACTCTCTTCTCTTGGTTTTGGTTAACTGCCTGCCATAGTTGTATTGAATAGATTCTCAGTGTCGTCGCTGCTTATTGAATCTCCTCATTTATTCATGGGTTCTCACACATTGATCACATTGATGGAACTCCAAGGTTCTTGGGCATTGTTGCTTGACTAGGATTTCTTTGATTTTCTTCATCCCTGAGACTTCTTTTTTAATTTTTATTTTTCTTGCTTCATTCAGTCTACTGAAAATACTTTCCACTGTTTTTTATTTTATTATTATTATTTTTGAGGTAGGGTTTCACTCTAGCACAGGCTAACCTGGAATTCACTATGTAGCCTCAGGATGGCCTTGAACTCATGGGGATCCTCCTACCTCTGCCTCCTGAGTGCTGGGATTAAAGGTGTGAGCCAGCACGTCCACCCTCCACTGTGTTTTTAAGCTTTTCATTCATTGAGTTTATCATTTCTGAAATTTCTGTTGTTTCAAAATCTTAATTTCTTTGCTGAAATTTTCTGTGTTGCTGATATTTTCATCCATGTTTCTGATTTTTTCTTCCTCTATATTTCTTTTATCCTCTATTTTGCTGACTTTCCTCTAAATCTGGATAGAATTCATCTGCTTGCTGGTCTCCTCTTGCTGTTCGCTATCTCTACTACCAGTGAACTTCTGAATTCTTCGTGTTGTGTTTTACATGCTCCAGTACATTTTAGTTCAGTAGCTGTTCAGTTATGATCTTTTAGAGGCTCTTGTTACTTGTATTTTTTGTGTTTGTGGGTTTCTAGTTGCTCATCTTTGTTGTAGATAACTCTTTTGGTTTTATTTGGGGATATTTTAAACTTTTTAGTGACAATTCCATAACATAGACACTATGTCATGATCATAATCTCCTCCAGCCAAACACTTTGCCCCCCTTCCAAATCATCCCTCCACTGAGCCCCTTCTTCCCAATTAGTCTCTCTTCTATTTTTTAAATTTTATTTATTTATTTGCAAGCAGAAAGAGATAGAGAGAAGAGAGACCAAGAGAGAATGAGCACGCCAGGGCCTCCAACCACAGCAAACAAACTCCAGACACATGTGTCCCTTGTGCATCTGGCTTATGTGGGTCCTGGGGAATTGAACTTGGGTCCTTTGGCTTTGCAGGCAAATGCCTTAATCACTAAAACATCTCTCCAGCCCTCTCTTCTTCTTCTTCTTTTTTTTTAGAGAGAAGAGAGAGAGAGAAAGAGAGAGAGAGAGAGAGAGAGAGAGAGAGAGAGAGAGAGAGAGAGAGAATTGGTGCATCCTCAGATGGCAACAGGCAAAAGTGCAAGCTAGAACATTCTCCCTGTTTTTGAGATTGCATTTCACTATATAGCCCAGGATGATCTTCAAATCATGGTGGGCATCCCATCGCAGCTTTCCAAATTCTGGGGTTACAGGTATGAGCCCCTGCACCCAGGCTCTCTTTCTTCACCTAAGTCTAAATCCTGTAAGGTCATGCTAATAACGTTTGATTGACATTAACATTTTAGAGGAGAAAATGAAAGAAGTGTAACTATTGGGAAATAACTACCTTTCATGATGTATAGAGGCACTGTTCTTCACTTTTGCTGTTGTGAAACACTGTTGTTTCATAATGATTTCACAGGTGGGAGGTGCCAGTAAGGAAGACAATGGCTAGTTCATCCATGAACGGAACATGCTGCTTTCAAATTTGCACCCCTAGATGGAGCCCTTGGAGGAGTAATGATTTCAGAAGACACCATAGACCTCACAGAGTTAAATGATAGTCATGTTCTTTTAGAATCTCCTTCACAGTCAGAAAAGTCAAGGGACTTTTGCATTCAGATTTATAATCCAAATTTAAAATCCCTACAATGTATTTCACAGATTTTTAAATTGGTTTTGCATAAACAAAATGACAAGCTGAGATGATCCTTTTCTCCTATTTCTGTTTCTGGGTTCTCCCTTTCCTTTGCGCTCCTTTGACATGAGGTTGTATTGTGCCAGACCTGATTGTGCACATTTGTAATGCCATCTCTTGGGAGGCTGAGGTAGTTGGTCCTGAGGTTGAGGGCAGCCTCAGCTACATAGCAGAGCTCATGTGCCAAAAGTGAAGATCCAATGGCAGCCAAACAACACATTTGGAATGAAATTAAAAATTCAACAGTTTTCTGGCTGGAGGGATGGCTTAGCGGTTAAGGCGTTTGCCTGAAAAGCCAAAGGACCCAGGTTTGATTCCCCAGGTTCTACTTTAGCCAATTGCACAAGGGGACGCAGACGTCTGGAGTTCACTTGAAGTGGCTGGAGGCTCTTGCACTCCCATTCTCTCTCTCTCTCTCTCCCCTTCTTTTTCTGCCAAATAAATAAAAATATTTAAAAAATTAACAGTTTTCTTGTAAAAGTTCTGTGATTCACAGAAAAGAACCATACTTATTACTTTTCCATGGACACCAAGATTTACTGAACATTAGTGTGCCAGGATACCCACTTGATATGATGTTATTGAGTATCTCAAACTGTTGTGAGCTAATTAAAGGGCTCGGAACTCCAGTCTTATTTATTTCTCCTTTAGATATACTTTAATTTGTTTATTTGGGAGAGAGAGAGTTTGTGCTTCAGGGTCTCTTGCTGCTATAACTGAACTCCGTACGCATGTGGTACTTTGTGCATCTGGCTTTATGTGTATTGGGGAATTGAACTTGGGTCAGCAGGATTTGCAAACCAGTACCTTTAATCACTGACTCATCTCATGAGCCCCTAAAAGTGTTCGTCAATCCTGTTGGTCCAGGTTCCATTCCCCAGCACCCATGTTCAGTGGGATGCAGGTTGATGTATGCACCTGTGATCCCAGCATGCCTACGCAATGGGAGACTGAGTCAGGAGAATCCAAAGCACAGACAGCTCCTCTGACCTCCACAAGTGTGCCAGGGCATGTGTGTGCCCATGTGCCTATACACATATACCACCAAATGCATTTGATAGATGGTTTGGTGCCTAATCTGTCTCTCATAACTGTAGGCAGGTTGAGATTATAGACAGACATATGCATCCCATTATTTCAGATTTCTTTTTATTATTTTAGAGGGAAAGGAGAGAGAGAGAGAGATAGAAGGGGGGAGAGAGAATTGGCGTGCCAGGGCTTCAGCCCCTGCAATGGAACTCCAGACTCTTGCACCACCTAGCGAGCATGTGCGACCTTGCGCTTGCCTCACCTTTGTGCATCTGGCTTATGTGGGATCTGGAGAGTAGAACATGGGTCCTTAGGCTTCACAGGCAAGTGCCAAAACCACTAGCCCATCCCTCTAGCTCTATTTCTGACTTCAAAAAAATTTCTGACTATAAAAGATGCCAGGCTCTGCCAACGGGGGTAGGTAGTGCTGTGGAAGACCTGCTGGTTCCTCCCAAGGGGTTGAGGAGGAAGATGAGTGTACGATGACTCAGAAACCTCTCCTGGCCACCAGAGGAAAACCACACTGAGTCAGGAGTCTTGTGGAAGCGGGAACTCACAGGAACTCGCTTTATTGCTATGAGCAGAAGGCGGGGATTTTAGGATGGGGGGGGAGGGTGTTCAGGGCCAATAGTAAACTGTGACTATTGAAATGGTAATTACAATTCCTGTGCAGAAGTGGCAGGCCAGAAGCCATTAGGCGTCTTGCTGAGTCCTAGCTGGCCAGAGACAGGTCGCCAAACTTTAGCTAGGTTCAGGAAATTCCACTAGGCCTCACGCCTGGGCCTTTCAGGGCCCAACAAAAAGATATTTAATTTATTTTAGAGAGAGGCATAGACAGAGAGAGAGAGAGAGAGAGAGAGAGAGAGAGAGAGAAAGAGAGAGAGAGAGAGAGAAGGTGGGTGCACCAATGCCTCCAGCCACTGCTAATGAACTCCAGATGCACGTGCCACCTTGTGTATCTGGCCTACGCAGGTCCTGGGGAATCAAACCTGGGTCCGTAGATTTTGTAGGCAAGTGCTTTAACTGGTAAGCCACCTCTCCAGCCCTATTTCTGACTTTTACGTGGGTTTTGGGAATCTAAACTCTGGTCATCAGGCTTGTAGGATAAGTGCGTTTAACTGCTGAGTGCCCTCCCAAGCCCTAAGGTTTTTAATATGGCTAATATTTCTGGTTTGGGACTAGATTGAAAAGTACACCTCAGTGCCACATGGTTTTAGGGAAGGACAGCTGATAAAAGTAATGTGCTCATTTCAAACTTCTGACCAGGATGAGTTTTTGCTAGGTATCCAAATTGGTCAATCCCAACTCACACATAGAGGTTTTGGTCTGTCAGGCTTGTGGCCTGGTACAACTTCTTTTCAGTGTCCCTATGGGCTTCATCAGATTTCCGCACTAAGTCTACACATTGGCAAGTATGACAATCCAGGTACCTTTTGATGTTCTACTTCCAAGGCAGTCATATTAGGTGCCCCATTTTACTGAAAATGCCACTTGTTCCATGCTCACTGGCACCCCACAGGGCAGCTGCATTGTGGCATGATACCTCACCTTCATATTTCTCTCCAGCTTCAGCTCGTGCTAGGGCAATAAGCACTGGGCCCTTCATGGCCTGTGGCAATGGACAGCCACACAACCAGTTCTCTCGCAGAGCTTCATTCTCACCACATTTTTCTTGCTGTGCCCCACTTCCTCTCTTCAGGAATGGGCATGTTTACTCTGTGCCACTATATGTTGGAGTATGTAATTTGTTCTGTGATTTTACAGTGAGTCACAGTTAAGAGATTTCCTTGAGGCTCAGAAGAGACTTGGTGCTTTTGAATAGTGGTGGAACTGATAGAGACTGTAGGCTTTTGAAACTTGAAGCTGAACTGAATGCATTTTGTATCATGAGATGGCCATGAGCCAATGAGGGCCAGGGACAGAATTTATCTCCTTGAACTTTACAGAGAAATAAGCCCATCTTAAGCTACCTCTTGTCAGGTGTTTGGTTATGTCAATAAGTCAATAACTAATACAGATGACATTTCTTCTAAGCAGCAGTACAAGCTGACAAGTAATGTACATGAACATCTCTTTTTTTTAACTTTATTTTTATTTTATTTTATTTTAGAGAGAAAGAGAGACAGAGAGAATTGGCACACCTCGGCCTCAGCCACTGTCATCGAACTCCAGACGCTTGTGCCACCTAGTGGGCATGTGCGACCCTATGCCTGCTTCACCTTTGTGCATCAGGCTTACATGGGATCTGGAGAGTCTAACATGGGCCCTTAGGCTTCACAAGCAGGTACCTTAACTGCTAAGCCATCTCTCCAGCCCTACACTAACATTTCCAAAGTCACTCGTATCCCTTCCCACGAGTTTTGCATTACAATATTGTATTGCATTAAAATCTTAAACAGAATTTTGAATGGCATTTCTAATAGTTAACTGATAGTAATCAAAGAACAGTTTATTATTAACAAGCTTGTGATATGGATCAATGAACACAGATTTTAGGATCTGACATAATTCAGTTAACCAAAGATGTGTGATTTCTATCTTATTATAGAGGTAAGTCTTCCTTGACGTGTTAATTTGAAATTGCATGCGTATGTGTTGAGTATCTATTATATAAGTGATACAAAAGTGGCATGTACTGTGACTTACTGTCCTCAGGGAGTCAACAATCTTCACAGGAGAGGAAGGCTAGAATGTACCTAGTAAAGTAGTATGTCAAAGAAGTGTGTGTGTGTGTGTGTGTGTCTGAACCCAGGACCTTGCACATGACAAGCAAGCACTCTATTTCTGAGTAATACCCTCTGACTTCTATGTATGAAATTAGAATTTTACTGCAAGATAACATAATGCAAGCAAGGGTTACATGCTCCAAGAACCTGCAGGGTTAAAACTGTGGTATTAGAATTAAACAAAAAGAGATCGAAATGGGAAGGGAAGAGGGAGAGGATGGTACCAACACATGCTGTATTCATAGTATGTATATCGTAATAAAAAAAGAAAGGAAAAAGAGATTCAAATGTCTAGGCAAAGCAAGTCTAAAGAGAATCTATTTGACTGGTCCCTATGATGTCCCCTTGAAGAAAAAAAATACAGAAATGTGAGCCAGTTTTCAATCATTTTTCTGTGAATGCCTCCAGATGCCGTTCCACTTGCATGCCCAGTGCTCAGATGCCTCACTGTGGAGGCTGTCGGCCCGGCTTCTACGTTGCCCACTGAATACAGCCTGGGATTTCTAGATCTAACCCTTTCTTGGTCTTTTAATTTTGTTGTTTTTTTCAATTTTTATTTATTTACTTATTTGAGAGAAAGAGGCAGAGAGAGAGAAAGGGAGAGAGAGAGAGGGAGAGACTGGGCATGCTAGGGCCTTGAGGCACTGCAAATGCCAGATACACGTGCCACCCTGTGCATGTGACTGACGTGGGTCCTGGAGGATGGGGCCAAGGCAAGCGCCTTACATGCTAAGCCATCTCTCCAGCCCTTTATTTTGTTCTTAACCTGGTTTCCTGCTTTAAATTTGTATTTGAGTAACATATATCATTAAATGAAGATGTAAAACAGAATGTATAATTCATATTACAAAGAGGAATAGTGGATTAAGTAATAAAAATCAAAAACTCACTGAAGAAATATGATTAAGTACATGCTGGTTTTTTTCTCTGACTCATTTCTTTTTTCTTTTCTTTCCTACTTATTTATTTATTTATTTATTTTCTGAGGCAGGGTCTCACTCTAGCCCAGGCTGACCTAGAATTCACTATGGAGTCTCAGGGTGGCCTTGAACTCTCGGCAAACCTCCTACCTCTACCTCCCAAGTGCTGGGATTAAAGGCGTGCACCAACATATTCAGCTGGCTCTGACTTATTTCTGATTTTTTCTCTTCTGATAGCTGTCCTTTGTTCTCAATCAAACCTTGCTTTTAATAAAGAACAGAAAAGAAAAGGTAATCGTACCTAGTCTTCAAATGGGCAATACATGAACTTACTACTTCTTGAATTCATTTGTAGAATGCGCTTGGTAACCACTCTCAATTAGTCTCTGGGGTCCCATTCTGTCTCATTTCTCTAGATTCCAAAGTCTCCAGTGAGCTCACCAAGTGTCCACATGAACCTGATTTTTTTAAGTTTGCATACTTCATTTGTTCATAGTACTGTGTGTGTGTGTGTGTGTGTAATCACAAGTATGATATGTACAATTAGAAGTGATAATTGGAAGATTCTGGTATAACATAGCTCTCATGGAAATGCATTGTAAGACAGGGAAGGTATGCAGTAATCATCTCTTGAAGCAACATTTGCATACGTCCACCCGTTTGAAAAAAAAATCATATATGTGCACATTAAACCTTTTTTGAGCCTGCATTTAAAAATTATTTATTTTTGTGTGTGCAATGTGGTGTGTGTGTTTGTGTGTGTTTTGGAACTGCAAATAAAATCCCATCCAGTTTTATGTGGGTGGCTGGGAAATTGAACCCAAGTGGTCAGACTTTGCAAGCAAACTCCTTTAACTGCGGAACCACCTCCCAGGCTCCTATCAGCTTGCCTTTGACGCAGCTGTTTATCCTCTTTCTTTCCAACTTATTTTCTGGTATGGCTTGCTGGTATTAATTGTACCTAAATTTGTTTCTCAAAAGATTGAGCTCTCGGGGGGAGGGAGGGCATTATCATGGGATATTCTTTATAATCATGGAAATTGTTAATAAAAAAATTGAAAAGAAAAAAAAAAGATTGAGCTCTCCTTTTCTCTCTCCTCTCTTTCCTCTCTCCCTCTTTTTTTCCTCCATCTTTCCCTCCCTTTCTTCTTTCCTTCCTTTGTTTTTGTTCCTGATCTCATGCCACCCATGCTTCAAACTCTGTACAACCGAAGGTGACCTTGAACCCCCATCCTCCCGCCCGCACTTCCCAAGTGTGGGGTCCCGGGGGTGGGGTGTGCACCACCACACACAGCCTGAGGTCGCTTTATTTTAATCTGTCTGCTAGCTCTTCTTCCTCAGCAGCTGCCTTATGAGGTTGAACCTTCCAGAATTTTGTACCTAAAAGGCACACCAATCTATTGGTTTTATGTACAGCAACCGAGAGGATATTTTGTTAATCTTTTCTTCTGATTCTCAGGAGGAGATCCAGCCGGTACTGATCTCGTGTGAGAAGGAGGGTTTGGGGAGTGGGTGTTTTTGCCTCTGTGTTCCATCCGTGGTGTGACCATCCCGGGGCTCAGACCAGATGCTGCACAAGGTCTTTTCTCTTAGGCCCATCCTACGGTATTGTCAATACATTTCCTGGCCCCATCCGTGTCTTTTTGTTTCAGCTCCATGACTGAGTGGTCATTTTCTGTCCTTTTAGGGATGAGGGAAGGAAGGGCCTTGGTGATGTGAGGAAGCACGAAGAAGAAGAGAGATCAAGGTGATTTCTTATGTCCGGTCAGAGTCGTTAGCAGCCCGGCTTAAAGGAGCGTGCTTTGCAAAAGTGTTCATTGGGACTTTTCCAGGAGGCTCCGTTCAGGAAGTAGAATGAGGAGTGAGTGCATCCAAGACACCAGCTTGGTCTGACCTCTCAGACTGAGCAAGGTCAAGTCCCACCTCGGGGGGAGAGAGGACAGCCCAGGTAGCCTCCTGGCAGAGGGTCAGTGTTAGGAGCCTCCAGGAGTCAAAGCAGCAAGCAGGGGGTGGGCTGGCCGGTAACAGGGCCTTTTATTTTAGCCAAGTGACTCAACTACCTCACCTGAATGAGAAAGGGGTGCAGGCATCAGTCCAGGGTCTGTTGGCCTTGTGTGAGTAATTCATTATGGAGGAGTGTGGCACAGAGCACTGTGTACCCCATGGTGGCTGAGGTGGAGACAGAGAGGCAGACAGACTTATTTTCCTTTTTCCCGCCGGGCTTGCTCTCTTAAAGTCACCCCTGCAAATCACACCACGCGCTGAGGACTTGGGCCTGGGAGGCCATTTCGAAATCCCAATTATAGAAAGCAAAGAAAGGTGACAAAGAAAAAGGAGGGAATTTTCTGCAAGTGCATTTTATTTATCATTTAACACATATTTTCACGTTTTTACTCTTTTCTCAGTGTTTTTATATTGTACAATACCTTAACAAGCAGGGGTTACTATAGTTATTTGTATATGCATTTTGCTCTTTTCTCAGTGTTTTTATATTGTACTGATGTATTCAGATTAATGCTTATCCAGTCAGAAAGATTTAGGGGGCTTGTTTGGTTTAATTATTCATGCTAGCAATAATCTATGCCACATAGTTTGGTAATATATACTTAACTCTTTTTTCCACTCTATGAAGGGGCATTTCATTTGTTGCTCTGTTCTGCAGCATGTATCCCAGGACTGATAACTCTGCCGCTGTAGGCAATGCATGTTAGAGATTTAAATGAGAAAATGAATGAATTTATGGTACATACACTTGTTGATTATTTATTTATTCATGTCATATTTCTACTCAGTATACATTTGGGCACATTCAGTGATTAAAAATATACAGAGTACACATATATTTTGCTAATACTGTATGGAACTGTAAAATATTTTTATTAATATAAATAAACATTTATTGTAACACTTTTCCTTACTGTATAAGTAATTAACTGACCTCCAAATATATAAGTTCAAAATATGTATATATTTAAATACACACACACACACACACACACACACACACACACACACACATAGTAACCGGGTTGAACCTGGTTAATAGCCAGTGTGTAATTATATTTTGTTAAAAAAGTTTTAAATACTTTAAAATTTTTGTTTATTTATTTGAGAGAGAGAGAAAGAAAGAGAGAGTGAATAGGTATGCTAGGACCTTTAGCCACTGCAAATGAACTCTAGACGCATGCACCCCTTGTGCATCTGGTTTACATGGGTCCTGGAGAATCGAATGTGGGTCCTTTGGCTTTGCAGACAAGCACCTTAACCATTATGTCATCTCTCCAGCCCTAATTATATATTTAAACTATACTTGATAATGATTTTACAACATTGTTTGAGAGAAATATTCTAACAGACGGGCATTATTAAGAAAATCATGGATATACTTTGGAAAGAATTAAACTTTACAGAACTTCAGTGGAAGTAAACTGTGCAAGTATTCCACTTGTTGTTTTCAAAGTAGGGTCTCACTCTAGCCCAGGCTTACCTGTAGTTAACTATGTGGCCTCAGGGTGGCCTCGAACTCACGGCAATCCTTCTGCCTCTGTCTCCCGAGTGCTGGGATTAAAGGTGTGCACCACCATGCCCAGCTCTTTTTTTTAAACAGGTGAAGAGAGCCTAGGTGTATGTCCTGAATTAAAAATATCTCTTGAGGCATAGTCAACCCCAGTCAGATCTCATTCAGGCAAAGAAACAATCTACGTCCTCAGGTATTGCTCTGAGGACACTTGTACAAAAGACAGTGACTGCTAAGGAGCTGTGAGGCCCGGGGGCACTTCTCGAAGTGGCCTGAGGTATGCATAACCTTTTGGGATGTTCCTGTCTTTTGCAAGCCATCACTACAATCACTACAATCCAAAGCATAAATGAGCACCGGCCATTGACATCATTTTCTTCAGTGCAAGACCTTGTGGAGTGGACACAGGTGACCACCCGTGCTCCTGAAAAAAATAGCCACATGCTACCAGCATGCTTGGAACAAGTGGAATTGCAGAGCAGATGGTCTCTTCTCTCCTAGTGGAATTGCCGAAGTTGCATCACGGCCCGCACTGTTAATTCCAGCCCCTGGGAGGTGGGGGATTGCTGGACTTTGAGCTCCAGGTCTGCCTGAGCTGGAATGAGACCCTATCTTGAAATACCAGCAACAACAACAAGACAACGACAACAATGGAAACAAAGACATTCTGGGACACAAAACGACACAAGTCTCAGTTTGATCACTGAAATGCCAGCACATGATTCTGAAAGTTCACACATTGTAT
Organism: Jaculus jaculus; assembly: GCF_020740685.1. NCBI lineage: Eukaryota > Metazoa > Chordata > Mammalia > Rodentia > Dipodidae > Jaculus > Jaculus jaculus. The sequence goes on along the minus strand of NC_059124.1, from coordinate 4,485,393 downwards.
AGCTTCTTTGTTCGGCGTTGGGATACAGTCGTGTTATTTTAATCTTTCACTTTATGTTTGTTTAATCTTTTAATATTTATTTTGGGAAAATACATGGGAGAAATCTAAGCCACTGACATTTGCTAATCTGTCTTAGGTAAAGCACATAATAAGTTAGTGAAGCCAGTGGGAATCTTTCCTATGATGTCAACTGTAGCATGAGGAATTATTCCCATTTGTATACTCTGAGACTCATTAATTAAGGAAATACTTAATTAAACCTAACATTACCATAGGCAGGGCTTCCAATGTTACATGAATGTATATGAATCATAAGTATGGTAGGTTTTATGACTCCAAAGACCACAGAGAATGTTGAGCTAAAAATCCTGAATGATATTATAATTTCTTCATTTAAAGGCAAAGGTGGAACTCAAGAATGAAATTCCATGTAAATATCCATGCTTGTGTTTCTTTCATGCTTTTTCAAAGAAAACTGAGAAATCCAAGACAACTTTCTGTGGCACAATGCAATATCTATATAGCCACATTTTCTAGATGTGGAGAAAATACATAAGAAAAAACAAGAGAAAATTTAGTTTTTGTATATAAATCAGCATTGCCTTATGGTGTTTGTTGTAGTCAGCTCTGTGTTGCTGGCACAAAAACAAAACAAACAATCAACCCCCCCAAAAAAATCCATAAAAACAAAACAACAACCAAGAGCAGCTTATGGGAGGAAAGTGGTTATTTTGGCTTATCAGCTTGAGGGGAAGCTCCACGATGGCAGAGGAAAATGATAGCCTGGGCAGAGGCTGGGCATCACCTCCTGGCCAAAATCAGGTGGACAGCAGCAGCAGGAGAGTGTGCCAAACGCTGCCAAGGGGAAGATGACTGTAACACCCGGGAGCCTGGCCCCAACAATGCATGCTTCCAGGAGGCTCTAGTTCCCAAATTGTCATTAGCTGGGACCTAACATTCAGGACACATAAGTTTATGGGGGGCACCTGAATCCAACCCCCAGTGCTCAAGGTTTGAACTCAGTGTGCTTCTGATTCCATTTTATTGAGTCCTTAGGAAAGAGATCACTTGTTTCCACTGGCTTTGAACATGGTGGGTCTCAAGGGTAGACTGGCTTTTTTTTTTTTTTTTTTTGGTTTTCCAAGATAGGGTCTCACTCTAGCTCAGGCTGACCTGGAATACACTATGTCATTTCAGGGTGGCTTTGAACTCATGGTGATCCTTCTACCCCTTCCCCCCCCACCACCAGTACTGAGATTAAAGGTGTGCACCATCATGCCTGGCCAAGGCTGACTTTGAAGCTAGGCTATTTTCTATCAACCTGAGCTATCAACTTCCCCAAACTCACTTTTATTTACTTTAAATTTAACAAAAATATGTGAAGTTATTCTCGACAGAAATTCTCAACAGGGTCTCACTGTAGTTCTGGATGACATGGAACTTGCTCTGTAGCTCAGGTTGGCCTATAAATAATCATGTTTCTCCAACCTCAGCCTCCTGAGTGTTGGCATTATAGGCCTGATCTACCTTGCCCACCTGAAGATATTTTTAAGCTGTGAAAATAGAAGACGCCTCCTGACATGTCCAGAAATACCACTATAGTCTTATTTGATTCATCATCCGAATACTCCTTTTGCTTGCATTCATGAATAGCAATATTTATAAATATGAATGCTCCTTTGTATACTAATTTAAATATGTGAGCCAAATAATAGCATATTGTTTTCCTATTTCAGTTTCTTAATAATGTCTTGGTGGTAATTCCATGTCAATTTATGAGCAATTACTCATTTTTCTAACTGCTTAAGATTTCATATTACAGACAATTTAATTCCAATATAGCTCTCTTGAAGGACATTTACACTGGTATAATTTCTTTGCTACTACAAAAGAACTTAGAGGATATTCTCTCATAAACCTGTGTGAACACATTCGTGTGTATTTATGCCTCGCTTGCATAGGGCCCTAAATTGGATCCTCAGAAAGAGAATTCTAAGACAACATAAATTTTAGAAGAGGTGATAGTTACATCTTCTGTAAATGTAAATTTAAAGTTGGTGTCATTTATGATATAGGTAAGAAAAACAACTGCTTTGGCACCAAAATGACAGACATTCAAAATAACAACAGCAACAATAAAAAGAACTCCTTTATATTTAGCTGTTCACCACTAGTGGGCCAATCTGTTCAGAAGCAGACTTTCTCTGGACAGCCTGTTAGAGTGTGGTGATTGTGCAAAGGGCAGCTTCCACACCTCTGGTAGGTCTAGGGAACTCAGGCTCCAGCGTACCTCCCTAGAGCGGTGTCCAGCTCTGTCCAGCTTATGGAAATGCCCCAGGGATTTTCAATGAGACACCAGGCGATGCTTGTTTATTGCAACTCCAGAAGTTCTTTTGAAATCAGGGTGTGAGGGTGTTGTGTCCCTGGTGATGTCTGGGTGTGCCTGGAAGTCTTTGTTGTCATGTCTCCTCATTGATGGGTGACAGACTCTGTGTCAACAGTCCTCTGAGGACGAGACTCCTCCTCGGCTTCATGGAATCTCTATGAAAGTTCTAGGTGCTCTGAGCAGCACCTACAAACAGTGATACCAACAACCGCTTAAAACCAGAGGCTCAGCAAAGAATTGTGCAGATGAGAAAACCCGATGGGAAAAAAAAAACAAAAAACAAAAAACAAACAACCATGGAAATACTGTTGCAGTTTTTCTCAAAGAGTTTCATACAGTTCTCTGGGGCATAAGGGGCACAGGAAGCAGTTGGGGAAGTCACCCGTGGGAGAGTGTGCAGTGGTGGCTGAATGCAGCTCTGGCAGTGAGCGAGGGGCGTCTGGGCGGGGTCTGCCGGCCTTGCCATGTGGGCGAAAAGACAGAGAGCAAGTAAGCAGAACTATGACCCTTGCCTATAAGGGCTATTTTTAAAATATATTTTATTTTTATTTATTTGACCGAGGAAGGGAGAGAGAGAGAGAGAAAGAGAGAGAGAGAGAGAGAGAGAGAGAGAGAGAGAGAGAGAGGGAGAATGGGTGCACCAGGGCCCCCAGCCACTGCAAATGAACTCCAAACGCATGTGCCACCTTGTGTATCTACTTTTTTTAACTTGAAGTCTGCTTCATTAACATTCTTTCTGGTTGGGCTGGAGGAATGGCTTAGTGGTTAAATTACTTGCCTGAAAACCCAAAGGACCCAGGTTCGATTCTCCAGGATCCATGTAAGCCAGAGATGTACAAAGAGGGGCATGATCTGGAGTTCACTTGCGGTGGCTGGAGGCCTTGGTGTGCTCATTCTCTCTCTGTAGCTCTCTCTTTCTTCTTCTGTTTCCCTTTTTCTCTCTGCCTCTTCCTCTCTGTCAAGTAAATAAATAAAAGTAATCTTTCTTGTCAATACACAGTGATGGGTGAATTTGATTCTCTTATGATTCCTGAAGATTAGTTTCTTCTTTCTTCTCCTTAGTGCATAGAGTCGTGTGTGTGTGTGTGTGTGTGTGTGTGTGGTGTGCCATAGCACGCGTGTGGAGGTCACAGGACAACGTTGGGTATTAGCTCTCACCTTCTACCTTGTCTGAAGCAGGTCACTTGTCATTGTCCGCCACTGCATTTGCCAGGCCGGCTGGCCAGCAAGCTTGTGGGAGATTCTTCTCCTGTCTGCTCCTCCCTCTTTCTCCTTCTTGTGGAGGTGAGCTGGGCTTATAGATGCCTGCGATGTGTCTGGCTTTTTTTTTTTTTTTTGTGAGTTCTGGAGATCTGAACCCAGCTCTCACATTTGCATGGAAAGCATTTTACACTGGACCATCTCCTCAGCCCAAAGCTTCTTTTTTATTATTATTATTTATTTGAGAGCGATAGACACAGAGAGAAAGACAGATAGAGGGAGAGAGAGAGAATGGGTGCACCAGGGCTTCCAGCCCCCTTGTGCATCTGGCTAATGTGGGACCTGGGGAACGGAGCCTCGAACCGGGGTCCTTAGGCTTCACAGGCAAGCGCTTAACTGCTAAGCCATCTCTCCAGCCCCCAAAGCTTCTTTTTTGAAATGCAGAAATGACACCTGATGCAAACCACATTGCTAGCTTATAGGCTATGTGAGGAAGATTTTTCCCAGTCTTCCTTCTCCCTTCCCAGCCATGCTGGGAAGAGGGAGAACTTCTTTTGTCTTGGGCATTTTTCAGCTTTTATTTTCCTCTTAATCCTAATAAATCTTATAATTTATCCTTCCCTTGAGTGTGTGTTTTCACTTCTTTGCCAACAGGATTAAGCATCTGAGAATTGCTGATGTGGTAGTTCTAATCCCACAGACCTCTCTCCTGAATTAGTACTTTTTGAAATCATAACGTGTGATGATTTTACATGAATTGCAAGAATCTTTTTCAAGCTAGGTGTGTTGGCGTGTGCCTTTAATTACAGCATTTGGGAGACTGAGGCAGGGCTGGTTCAAGGCCAGCCTGGGCTACAATAAGACTGTGCCTCAAAAATCTTTTTCAAATTTAAATTCATTTTAATTTATAAAGACATAAACAGTACATAGTTTTGTGGGGCATCATGTGCTGTTTTAATACATGCATACATCACACTGCATTTAAGTCAGTGTAAACATATTGTTAGCTGCTAAATTAGGCAGACACCTTTATGGACAAGCTTCTGCATTAAAACAAAAAAACACCTTTCTTTTCTTTTTGTTTCAATTCGAAAATTGAGGGGACCAAGACCCCGAAGGCACTCTGAATTGTCTCGGTGTGGGGTTTCCTTTTCCTTGGCACTGCCTGATCCCCAGGGCCAATTCCAGGTCTTCCACCTACTGGCCCCAGGTTCAAACCTGGCAGCTGAGAGAGAGCAGGAATCCTATTTAATTTGATTTAATTTCTTTTTTTATTGTGCTCTGGCTCAAGCCCAGGGCCTTGAACCTACAAGCGCATGTTGCGATGCTAAGCTACCCCACCATGGAACAAACAGTATTCCTGCAAGGGTTTTGCTTCCTTGTTTCCAAGCAGGCATTGGGTGAGACCGCAGGCTTGAGAGGAGACTGAACAGAGCAGCGGAGGAGGCAGCGCGCCCTCTAGTGGTCAGCCTTGACTTTTCTTAGCCAGGCAGGAACCATAGCTTGAATTGTGTTTGGTTTTCCGGCCCCAGCCCCACACCGCAACCACCTGGAGGAGCTGGTACCCGGCTTTGTTCCAAACATCCAGGAGTCAAGGAGGGTGAGAGCATGTTTCTGTCCATCAGTATACCTGTTGAATTCAAAATAAAGGCACTGCAGGAAGAAGGCCATCAATGAGTTCTCCCTTAAAGCCCAAGTGAACAGGTGGGGTGTGTGTGTGTGTGTGTCCTGACAATGAATCTTGACTTTCCTTGGTGCAGCCAAGACAACACCCTGCCCCAGACAAAACCGAGTGGGCCAAGGCAGAAACAAAAATTGTCCTCTTCGTCAAAGAATGCTTTTCTTGTGCTTCTGCCCTGACTCTCCAGCCTCCCCCCGGGAGAAATATCACGTTCAAACCTGTCAAACGAATCCTACCCGTTTCCACACAGCCCATTCTGAATCTTAGCCTGAGGCCATTTAGTCACGCAGCACGGTGGGCATGCAAAGAGGTGCACAGTGGTCACTGGCATGCCTGGGATTCCTGGATGGGTAGATGGATGGATGCATAGTGGCTGGATGCACCAAGGCAGCCCTTGAATATGGTGGGAAGCATTTCTACCGCTATGGAAGGGACACTTGACTTGCAAGCAACAAGGTTATCTCCACCGTCTGCTTTGTGAACAAACTCTTCAGGCGAAGAAGTAAATTATCTTTGTTATATTATTTTATATTTATATTTTATTAAAAATTATTTTTACTCCAGCTTTCAAATCAAGCATGAGAATTGTTTTTGAGCTGTTGCTTTAGCTTAAAGGTATGAAGGAGTTTGGATCCCATTCTGCACTATATCTGTTCTTTATATAAAGATCATTCAAAGTATTTCTGTGACATCATCTCCCGATAGTTGTCACACAGCTTAGGGCCTCCTGCCTGTGCCCTGTGTATGAAGGACCCAGCCACACACTACGCGAACAGCTCAGGCTGGGATACTCCCTTAGTCAATGACAATGCCAGCCAGGAGTCTTTCTAGGACAGGGGGTAACCCAAAAGTGATGGTGACTATATGAATTACTCTCCCTACCCTCGTTCTTTCTGCTCCTCCTGGGGCTAAACAGAGGTCAGAGGCCACATCAATAGAGATAAAGGTGTCAGAGGAAACAGACTCTCTGTCTCTGTGTTGCTAGTTCTTGATAGCAGGACTTCATACATATTAGGCAAATGCTCAACTACACAGCTATATTACCAGCTTTCTTGCTGATTTACCTTCATCCTTCCTTCCTTCCCTCTCTCCCTCTTTCCCTCCCTCTCCTTCCTCCCTCCCTCCATCCCTTCCCTTCTTTCCCTCGCTCCCTTCCTCTCTTCCTCCCTTCTTCCCTCTCTCCCTCCTTCCTTCCCTCCCTTCCTCCCCTCCCTCCCTCTGTCCGTTCCTTTCCATCCTTCCTTCTTCCTCCTCTTTCTTGTTTTCATTTTATTTTTATTTTGAGACAGGGCTTCAGCCCTTGGATTAACAATCCTCCTGCCTCAGCCTCCTGAGCAGCCAGGGCGACAGGCTTGCTCTAGCAGTCCTGGCTTGCATGCAGGAGAGCTCTGGCGGTCAGAACTCCTGCACCAGGGACTTTCAATTCTTGGATTCTTAACTATATTAGCAAGGAACTGAAAAACCTAGACATATGGGATGGGGAAGCTATGAAATTCATTTTAAAGTTATGATTGGGCTGGAGGGATGGCTTAGTGGTTAAGGTGTTTGCCTGCAAAGCCAAGGGGCCCAGGTTCGATTCCCCAGGACCCACATTAGCCAGATGCACAAGAGGGTGCATGTGCCTGGAGTTCGTTTGCAGTGGCTGGAGACCCTGGTGTGCCCATTGTCTATCTCTCTCCCAATCCCTCTTTCTCTGTCAAAGAAATAAAAATTAAAAAAAATATTTAAAGTTATGATTAAGAGGCAAAACAAAGCAGGGAAACACTCAAAATAGAAGAAATTCTCCCCTGTCCCAGCCTGGCTGGACCAGGGCAGTGAAGACCAAAAAAATCTCCTTCAGATAGAGAAAGGTCTCTCTCAGGGAACAAAAGCCTCTGGGGGAGGGCCTAAGAGAGGTAAGAGAGACTGGCACACATGTTTCAGGCCCATTTATTTAATTTTTTAAATTAATTTTTTTAACAACTTCCATGATTGTAAACAATATCCCGTGGTAATGCCCTCCCTCCTCCACTTTCCCCTTTTAAACTCCATTTTCCATCATATCTCCTCCCCCTCTCAATCAGTCTCTCTTTTATTTTCATGTCATAATTTTTTATTTCCTATTATGATGGTCTTGTGTAGGTAGTGTCAGGCACTGTGAGGTCATGGATATCAGGCCATTTTGTGTCTGGAAGAGCACGTTGTAAGGAGTCCTACCCTTCCTTTGGCTCTTACATTCTTTCCACCACCTCTTCCACAATGGACTCTGAGCCTTGGGAGGTATGATAGAGATATTGCAGTGCTGAGCACTCCTCTGTCAATTCTTCCCAGCACCATGATGCATTCATTTCAGGCCCATTTATATGAAACAAACATCTCATTAGAGTGAGCCTCATCACTGGACTCTGGGGCTTAAACCTGATTAGTTGGTGGGCCCAAGAGGAACACTGACTCAGGAAGGGCCCACCGCCTGGCTAAGCCCCCAAACTGCAGAAGAAACCAGAAGCTCTTCCTGAGAAGGGCGTTAGGAGGCTGCTGCCTTCAGCCTTCCTGACTCAGACTGAGTCAGATGCAGAGTTATAGTCCTGCTGGGGCAGGCAAGGTGGCGTTCATGTTTCCCTGGCTAACTACCTATCCGGAGGAAAGTTACTTTGCTCCTTGCCCCTAATCTTTATTATTTCTTTTGGATATTTTTGAGTCAGGATCTTCCTTGCTTGTCCAGCCACCTGCCTCAGCCCCTATGTGCTGGAATTATAGTGCGGTGCCACTGTGCCCAGCTGGCAAAGCTCCTCCGTGTCTGCGGATCATGTCACGCTGCTCCAGGAAAGCAGGGATGATTGAGCATGCGTCTGCAGCCATCTGCTGTAATCAGTCTCAACCTTGTCTATCTTCCCATCAGCGCTAAGTTCTGCCAGACCTTGTCCCAGGACCGCTGGCCGCTGGCCCGACATCTTGGTGATGTCCTGGGGACGCTGATGGGCTGCAGAAGCTGGTGGTAGCAATGACATTGCTGAACTCTACATTGATGTTCAGGCTCTGTGGGAACATCTCACTGAAACAACCTCTGGCCAACAGACCTAAGAGAAGACATCTTAGGCCTCTCAGCCATCTTCACATCCTCAGGGAGCCACAGGAGATCAAAGATGAGCACAGAGCATTAGTTACAAGAGTGAGGATTTGGTTCCAGTAAGGCACATGGTGTTTGTTCTCACTCTGAGGTCAAGATGACCCGATATTTGATATCTGCTTCATACCTGGTGCTAACTGTAAAAAATATGCTTTTGTAATCATGCTTGCTTGCTCTTGGTAAAGACAATCGTGGGAAGGGGTGTCTGGGGGGTTTTCAGATCATTGTAAAGCAATGTAGTCTTTGCCTTTAAAAACACACTATAGAGATAGGTTGGGGCTGCTCTCCTCCTTGCTGTGAGGGGACAGATGCTGGTTTAATAAAGACCCTTTTTAATACTTTTTATTCAGGTGGTCTTCTGTTCATTTCTGGTTTAGGACTCACTATGTCATAGTCATTCAATAAGAAGAAACGTCCATCCCAAACTTCAGATGCACTCTAGCAGGCTGCACTGGCCATGTGGCCCAGCAAGCCGTGATGTCAAGGGCTCAGGCTACCATGGGAGACAGTGAATAACTGCTCACGTGGAGGCACTCTGATCCAGAGGGCTGTGGTCTAAAACATGTTTTCAGAATCACGTGTGTACGAGCTAGTGATGTGTGTATGTGTGTGTGTATTCAAGTCAAGATCGACTTGGGCCACATATCAATTTGCATCAATATTCCTTTGGCTTTGAGCCTTGGTTTTGGTTCTTTAGATGAGGGCAGGAGGATATGTGGGCTCTGTGTCCCACAGCTCTACTTCCGTCACTTCTTGTAGGTCTGGATGCTGGGGGACCCCCCCCCACCCTTCCTAAATGTCCAGATGCTTGCATTGCTAGCCACAGGGTCCCGGGCTCTGGTGGGTGATTCTCATAGCTTCCTCCCTCCTGGTTGTCTGCTCGTTGGTTTTGGACCTGGATGCCCGAGTGTTCAAGTCTCCCCACCAGCTGATTCGTAGCAGCTGTGCCTCGGAGGTCTCACCTGGATGAGGTCTCATTTGTTCCTTGGATCTGCCATGTTTGTTTTGCTTTATACATGTTGGGGTTCTGATGCTGGAGTCATACATGTTTCGGGTTGTGCTGCCTTCACGTGGAGTCCATCCTTTCATCGTTCTATCAGACTTTTCTATGTCTCACGGTAGCTACTGTGCTTTCTGTTTTTGTTTTTTGAGACAGTGTCTCACCTTGTAGTCAAGGCTGGTCTGGAGCTCACTGTAGAACAGGTCGGGTTGGCCTCATGTTTGTGATCATCTTGCTACGTCAGCTGCCTGAGTCCTGGGCTTACAGGTATGAAACACTATGGCTAGTGATAGCTTTTGAGTTAAAGTATACTTCATCTGATATTAGCTTGAAAACCTTACTCACTTTGGGTTGCCATTTGCGTTAAATATCTTTTTTCCACTGTTATTTTTCAAACTGTTATTCTATCTAAAGTGAATTAATTTTTGTAACCATTATATAGTTAAATATTTTTTCCCTTTAAACCAGTACGGTTGCTCTATATCTCATTTTTTTTTTCCAAAGGGAATGATAGTTTATTTTGGAGCCAACCATGAATGATCATGGTCCAGAAACACAGATTTAGGTTATCCCAAATTTCATGTTCCAGTACTTTGCAATTTCGTGAAGTTTTTATAGTTTCAGAGCATCAGATCACAAAACAGCACTTTTCAATTAATGGAGACATCAGGTAGCAAGTTACAACCAAGTGGTCAATCTCTGTTGTAGACTTCAGATGCTATCTCATAATAGCCTTGGCCTCTGCGTTGGTAGAAACTGGTAGACAGTACATTCCAAAATGGTTTCACCTGATTACCTGATAGTGACGAGGATGTTAAGTCGGACACAGAGGTGGCTAATACATGACTAGTAAAGGGCTAAAGATAGCTCAAAATAAACTGGCTCTGAATCTACATCCCATCTTTCCACAATCACAGGAGTCCTATCAGTCTATTTAGTCTTGTTCAAAGTAGATGTGATGCTTTCTTGGAACCCAGCTGGTCATTTCCTCAAGCCATCTCAGCCTCTCCAATGCTGTGCTCCCTTCAGCCAGGACCTTTGCTGTTTAAACCTAGACCCATGGCTGGGCATGGTTGTGCAAGTCTTTAATCCCAGCACTTGGGAGGCAGAGGTAAAAAACAAATCTCATAGCTTGTCTCACTGTGTGTCTGGATTAGAACGTGTTTTAGTAATTACATAAAAAATGAAGGCAGCTGGGTGTGGTGGCGCACGCCTTTAATCCCAGCATGGGAGGCAGAGGGAGGGGGATCACTGTGAGCTTGAGCCACCCTGAGAATGCATAGTGAATTACAGGTCAGCTGGGCTAGAGTGAGACCCTACCTCAGAAAACAAACTGTTGGACCGGGAGATCCCTGATACCACCAAAACACTACAAGCCAGTGCCAAGGCCCTTTGGTTTCCCACCAGGTATGGATAGTAAGACCCTGGTGCTGAAGTCTTCACATACTTGGGCTGCAAGGTCACTGAGAAATCCTGCTGGAGCTGAGCTGAAAACCTCCTCCATGTAGACCAGCTGACAGAAAGCTGGAAGAAGCCACTCTGCATGCAGTTCAATGGGAGAGAGAGAAATCACCAGTGAGGATACTCAGCAGTGGACACTGCAAGCCTTACATTTGGCCAGCCAGGCCAAATGAGCCAAAGGGTGCAATAGTGGCCCCTCTGGCCTGGTGGACACCAACCACCTTCTAACTGGACTGGAGGCCCGCTCCAGGGGAGGGAATACACCCTAATACTGAAAACCTGCATCAGGGGTCGTCATGAGCCTTAGGAGTGTAATGTCTGCTGGGGTCTGGCTGAATACATATGTAAAAACAACAAAAACATGAAGATCAACACTAAATCAGACTACCAATAAGCTTGCCATGACTCAAGGAACACTGAGAAACACGGGCAGAAAGATTGAGAGCCAAAGAGTGGGTGGGAACATCCTGAGGCAGGGTCCCCCAACTACCTCGCTGGGACCGACTGAGGCCTTCATGACCTTGCCGTGAATCCCATAACCTTACTCAGGAGGGACCCAGGGAACAGAGCAGAGGGAATAAAAAAGTCTAATCTGTTATTACATATTAAAATTTTTTAAAGTGAAAGGAAAGTAGCCCCTATGCATGCTCTGCTGAATCTATCACCATTCGTTCCTCTTTCAGAGACTCTCCAGCGGACTTTTGGTAAGTAGTCGTAGCCCAGCTCCTCCAGGTCAGTTTGGCGTTCACTTGGATGCCCTTCTGTTTCTCTGCATGTGGGGCGGGCAGGATGAGAGCAAGCCCTAATAAGCTACACGTGTCAGGCACTATATCAAGATTCACTAATATTAGCGCCTTGCGTTATTTTTTATTCTTAGGAATTGCGAAAGGAAGGTATACGGATCCTTTACCTATGAAGTTGTCTAGTTGGGGAGGTGAAACAATCTTGAATAGAACAGAAATACAAGTCTGTACTGTCCGTCCAAGGCAGAGTAAGTGATCACTCGCTCAGACCAGCTACTCACTTGACTCTTGATGGAAGGCTTGAGTACAGCCACCAAATCCACTCGTATTGTATCTTTGCAGAAAGGGTTTGAAGTAGCCCAGGCTGGCTTCTAACTTGTGACGTAGCCGAGGATGGTCTTGAACTTGTGATCCTCCCGCCTTCACCCACCAAATGCTGGTACACACAAATGCCCCGCCCCCTAGAATCTTAATCCCTCAGAGACAGTCTCTGCCTTTACTTACAATTGCCTAGTGCCTAAAGACAAGCCAACAGACGTTTGTTAAATACTCAGAACCTTCTACTAAATGGATAAATTCTGTAGAAATCAGAAAATAGCCTTAGGCACAGTGTAATGGCCCTTCTAGAGAGCTTTCTTCCTGAATGGCCTTTTCTCTTGAGGTCAAGCATGACCCTGCTCTGCTCCCCTTCGAAAGGGCACAAATCACAACAGCTCTGTTCTAGTATTCAGCACTGGGCAGACTTCACATCCGCAGTCGTTAATTTCGAGGACTGAATCCAGGGACCCTCACATTAAATAAGAACTCTACCACTGAGCAATATCCCTAGCCTTTTGCTTATATTTTTAGTATATAAACAAAAGCTAGGCTAGGCTTGGTGGTGCACACCTTTAATCCCAGTATTCGGGAGGCAGGGGTAGGAGGATTACTGTGAGTTTGAGGCCACCCTGAGAATACAGAGAGAATTCCAAGTCAGCCTGAGCTCAAAAAACAAAAAACAACAACAACAACAACAACAACAAAGCTAGGATTGGGTGTGGTGGTGCACCCTTTAATCTTAGCATTTGGGAAGCAGAGGTAGGAGGATCACGGTGAGACCCTACCTTGAAAATAGTCCCCCCCCCCAAAAAAAAAGCTAGGGATAATCAACACTCTGGAGGCAGAGACAGGAAGATTACTATACATTCAAAGCCAGGCAAAGATTTTTATCTTCAACAAAAAAATTAAGAGGGGTCTGGAGAGATGGCTTAACAGTTAAGGTGTTTGCCTGGAATGGTTTCTCCCATCCCTCTTTTCTTCTGAGGTTCCTAAGAGATCCATTTCTTCCATGTTTCCAATTCTTCTTTGCTGTGGGAAATCATGAAAGAAGCGAAGCCACCCTCCCAAGATCACCCAGCATTGACGTGGGCTGCCCATGCCCTGTCCTTTGACTTTATAGCTACTCCAGTGACTCAGGAGGCCTTCCTTCTCCCCAAAGCTGATGGGGCAACAGTAGATTTTCTGCTGTCAATGGGTCTGGTGGTGGTGGGCCAGCCTGGAGAATGAGCTAAAGCACTTGCCACAGTGGAAGCAGTGGTTGTGTTGCTCTATGAAGAGGGTCTTCTGGTGGCTGGAGAGATGGAATTTCTTGCTGAAAGTCAAGGGACGATGGGAACAAGAGGAGACTTTGAACCTTGAATGCTTCACTGGAGAGTTGGATCTGATGTCCAGGCAAGAAGCTCTATTGTCAGCTGTCTGGGTCCCGGTCCTAGAACCCTTGACTTTAAATATAGGTTCCTTGGTCCTGGCATCTGATGCCTGGTTCATGTGCACAAGTTCCTGGATGGACTCTTGGCACGGGAGGGTAGGTGCCTAGAATCCAGCTGCTATATCTGTAATCTTTATATGTTTCTGGGGTCCAGCCACTGGCTTGTGATTCTGGTGTATCTTCTGGTGGCGCCTGACCTCAGACTGGTCCCAGAAGCACTTTCCACAACTGGAAGCACTTTCCACACATGGGGCATGAATTTAACCCTGTAGCCCACATGTCCACGTCGGTGATGGCTCAATCCAGGAATATCACAATAGGTCTTGTCACAGAGTGAGCAACAGAAAGCCTTCCCCACGATGCAGGCACCTGAGGTAGGTGAGAGCCGTGGAGCTCCAAAACAACTTCTCACACTGCCTGCAGCTTTCAGCCGGCTCAGAGCTGTGAGCAAGCCAGCGGCTGGGGAGGTGGGAGCTCTCACTGAGATCCCTGCCACAGGTGTGACAGAAAAAAGGTGGCCCAGCTTGTGACGCTTGGGACACTGGGGTCCAATCCATAGTGTCAGCTGGAACAGAGAGTGGGATCTGGCCTGCCCCTCTGCAAGGAAGATCTTGTCACGACTCCCCTTATATCTCAAATCATGACCTGGTCCTTGATGCTCCTCCTTCTTGCCTCCTGAAAGCAGACCTGGTGTGTGAGGGAGAGATATCTGTTTCCTCTGTCCCCTCTCTTCTTGCTCAAACTTGGTGATCAGATCCACAGATGCCAAGTTCTTGAAGGTTTCTGACATAACATCCCTATAAAGGGCCTTCTGATTGGCGTCCAGCCCTTCCCATTATTCTTGGGTAAAATTTACTGCCACATCCTCCAAGATGACTGGCACCTGCAGCTCAGTTGCCATTGTCCAGTAATGCTAGACTGGCACTCCGTCTTTGACTTCTGTCCCAGACTGTTTCTAGCCACCACTGGCTGATGCCCACCTCCAGAAATTCTGAGCCCCAGCTTGAAGTTTCCGATGTGATGGCTGAATCTGCTTCTTCCTGCTGACAGCCACTTCCTCCAGATGCCGGGGTACTGCTTCGTGCGCTTTCCCAGCCTCCGGCAGTCCTGGGGCTCCTCCCGCCCGGCCCGGGCTACCAACTGGCGGGCGAGTCCGCCCAGCGCGCACTCCCCAGCGCCGGCACCGACCGAGCGCAGTGCGCAGAACCGGCGTCTGCTCTATGTCTTCTTAATGGAGAGTTAAATCATTCATATTTAGGTAAATTATTGGGGCTGGAGAGATGGCACAGTGGTTAAGACACTTGCCTGCAGAGCCTAATGGCCTGAGTTTGATTCCCCAATACCCACATCAAATCTGATGCACAAAGTGGCACATGCGTCCATTTGCAGTGGCTGGAGGTCCTGTTGCACCCTTTATCTATGTCTCTCTTCTATCTCATTCTACTTGGATTTGAATAAATAAAATAGTAAAAGAATAAATAAAATTTTGATAGAACTTACAATTTAGAAAAGAAAATAATGAAATATAAAACAATCAAAAATAAACGAAACTAAGAATTTCTATTTTGTTAATTGCTTTGTCTTATAGTTATTTTGTTCCTATTATCTTGATATCTTCCCTTGTGCTAGATAAATAGATAAATAATAATAAAAAAATAAATAATAATAAATAATAAATAGATAAATAGATTTGTTTTGCCGTCATATGCTTTAGATTGCTTTTATTTCTTTTTAAAATTTTTTTTTGTTACTTTTATTTATTTACTTGAGAGTGGCAGACAGATAGAGAAAGAGAGAGAGAGAGAGAGAGAGAGAGACAGAGAGAGAGAGGGAGCCACCATGCCTGGCTAGTATTCCTTTTAAAATACTTCCTTTTTGTTAAATCAGTCTCAAAAACTAGACACAAGTAAGTGAGGATTCAAAAGTAGAATCCAAATGCCAGGGACAATGTCTCCATACTTTCATGTTCTCTGTTTCAAAACCAATGATCAAATGTTGCTAGTTTATTTGAGAAAGTCATTAAGCCAGTTAAGGATATAGTATAAGTTAAATGAGGCAGAATAAAATAAGAACCAACAAGCAATGGTGCATGACATAATGTAGTGATTAAAAGCCTGGGTTAACTATCATCTCCAAAATTTACTAGGCGAATGTAGTTGATGCCTCAGTTTTGTTTGCTTTTAACATTTGTGAAGTTGTCATGATTAGGTCACCTAACTGAACAATTCAGAGGAATTAGACAATTTAGATACATAACCCAGACAAGCTAAGAGTTAATGACAAAGTATTGATTATCGTTTTCAGCGTTGGGCACATGAGCATTGGGGCCAAGGTCATGACTCCTGTGGATTCTGAAGCGCAGTGTGTGAAAGCTTAATTACATTTGGAAGGAAAGTCTGTAATTAAGGAATTATGTAAAGGTTAACCACCAGGTGAGAGTTGGCAAATGTCATAATAACCTCACAGGACCAGGTAGAATTAAGTGTTGAGACAAGTTAATTATTGGATGATGGAAAGGAATGTGCCAGTTATTGACTGGAGCAAGAACTAGACCTGAGGCTGTAGTGAAAGGCCAAGCTGTGATGCTGGCAGAAACAAGCGAGGAAGCAGGAAGTGAGGGTGAAGAAAAACTGCAGAGTGGTCCTCTGATTCTGTCAGGTCACGGCTTGCTGCCAAGGGTCTTAAGTATTTTTTGTAGCTCGTAAACATAAAATATCCCCACTATAAAAATATGATGAAGAATAGTCTAACTGACCTCCACCATAATTTCATTTCCAAAAAAATCAACAATCAATAATTCATCCATAATTTTAGGTATTTTGTAAATATAAGTCTCTATGTCATACATGCATATAAATACATATTTACCCTTGGAAATAAGCATTCTCATAACAAGATGATGAGTGAAAAAAGCCAGATAGACAGGCAAACAAACATATGGTAGGTGGATAGAAAGATGGGAAGATTTCTTTCATACAAAATGGAATATGGTAATCTTTGTTTTAAATGAACAGTTATTTAGTTTAGATATCTTTCATATTCATGACATACATTTGTAACTACTTAATTATTTTTACTGTTTGAATATATTATTTTGTATTTGTGGGTCATAAATGGTTTAAGTGATCACCTTTTGTGATCATGATGGGATGTCATTGAGGCTCATTTCCAAATGAATGGGGCCAGGGAATGGTGGTGTACACCTTTAATCTGAGCACTTGGGAGGCAGAGGTAGGAGGATTTGAGTTTGAGGCCACCCTGGGACTACATAGTAAATTCCAGGTCAGCTGGTGCTAGAGTGAGACCCTACCTCAGAAAAAAGAGGGCTGGAGGGATGGGTGAGTGGTTAAGGCATTTGCTTGCAAAGCCAAAGGACCCAGGTTCAATTCCCCAGGACCCACATTAGCCATATGCACAAGGTGGCACAGGCATCTGGAGTTCGTTTGCAGTGGCTGGAGGCTCTGGCACGCCCATTCTTTCTCTCTCTCTGTCAAATAAATAAATAAGAATAAAATATTAAAAAAGAAGAATGTGGAAGATATGAAGTGAGTACTCAATCCTTGACTTCATCCACTGCAGTTCTGCAATGGACAATGGCTCACTTTACAAGAATTTAGTCAATACAGAGTTTGATGACAGATTCGTTCCACAACTCTCAGTGTAGCTACTCCTTTGAGTACACAGACAAAACGCAAATCCCAAACTCGAATGTGCCTTCCAGAGGCATCTCTGCAGACTCCTGTCTTCAGAGCCACTCTCTCTTCTTCCTGTTGCAGACTCAAGGACACTCCCCACTCCCCTTGTTCCCATTTCCACCCATTGGGCCAGGAAGGGAGAAGTTTGGTCTTGTCTGACAGGATTCTCTAATGACATGTCTCAGGAGAAGATGTCACCTGCTCTTCACCTTCTTTGAGCTCCTTACCCAAACCATTTTGAAATCACATTCCTGCCCTCTGAACATAAAGGTATTCATTAGCTAGTGAGAGACTTTTAGCCTCTGAAACAATTGATGAATTTTTGCCTCAGGTTTACCTCTAGTGACTGGTCCTATCCAAAAAGAAGCTATGCCTCCAGGTCTACTTTTCTCAACACATAGTCACCTAAGCACCTGGCATCAAGTTTTATATGTCATCAGCCAGCTGCAGACATGATCCCTGGGTATGGGAGAGCTCAAATGATTGCCATTGACAAGGTCAGAGTTGGAACTTTGGTGGGTCAGTTATGTATTCATTCTAATCGTATTTCTAACACCCCTCAGGAACTGAGCCAATTATTTTATTTTATTTTTATTTTTGGTTTTGGTTTTTCAAGGTAGGTTCTTACTCTAGTTTAGGCTGACCTGGAATTCACTCTGTAGTCTCAGGGTGGCCTTGAACTCTGGCAGCCCTCCTTCCTCCACCTCAAGAGTGCTGGGATTAAAGGCGTGTGCCACTATGCCAACTCTGAACCAGGTATTTTAATTTTTTTCCTTTTTTTAAAATTTTTTTTCAGGTAGGGTCTCACTCTGGTCCAGGCTGACCTGGAATTCACTATGGAGTCTCAGGGTGGCCTCAAACTCACGGCGATCCTTCTACCTCTGCCTCCTGAGTGCTGGGATTAAAGGCATGCACCACCATGCCCGGCAATTTTTTAAATATTCATTTACAAAGAGACAGAGAGAGAGAGACAGGGAGAAAGAGTTGTGGGGGAGGGGAGAAATGAGTGCACCAAGGCCTCTCGATGCTGCAAACGAACTCCAGCTGCATGTGCTACTTTCTGCATCTGTATTTACATGGGTACTGGGGCATTGAACCCCAGGCTATTAGGCTTGACAGATAAGTGCCCCAACCACTGAGCCATTTCCCTAGCCCTTGACTAATTATTTCTGTTCAAACAGCATGATGTCCCAAGGCTAGTGCTGGTACAGAGGCTTAGTTTGGCTTTTATGGAAAGAGATCTTTCTATCTTCATTTCCACCAAACTAAACACATGAGCTGTCATCCTTATGCTGGGGAGGCTCCACACTGCCAGACGGCTGCTAAAATGGAAAGCACTGATGGAGCATGACAAGCACCAGGAAGCTGAGCTAAAAAGACTAAGCATTGCTAGACAGCAGCAAATATCAGGCCATGATACGTCTGTTTTATTATTCCTTATTTTGGGTGTTAAGTCTTAGAAACACTTCCTAGCAATCTTCAAAAATCGTTCAGTTTTCGGGGCTGGAGAGATGGTTTAGTGGTTAAGGCCTTTGCCTGCAAAGCCAAAAGCTCCTGGTCTGATTCCCCAGGACCCACATAAGCCAGATGCACAAGGGGGCACATGCATATGGAGCTACTTTGCAGTGGCTGGAGGCCCTGGTGTGCCCATTCTCTTCTTCCCCCCTCCCCCCCTCTCTCTCTGCCTCTTTCCCTGTCTCTCAAATAAATAAATAAAATATACTTTAAAAAATCTTTAAGTTTTCTGGAGTTATGCCCATGGTCCCTTTCAACTGCAAAAGTGTCTGAAAATTTTTTCTAGCCTTCCTAATCCTTGTTGGGCCTCTGCCAGGAAAATGATAAGAATGGTATTGGGTGACAGATGCAGCATCTGTTTCCCTGCTCACCTAGTAATTTTAACATGAAGACACAATGAAGCAGACAGAAAGAAAAAAAGACAAAAAATAACCAGGATACTTCAGTGTCAGGATCAATAGAAAAAAGAAGGAAGAAATGGCAAAATTGGATGAAGTCATTTTTTGAGGAGATTTTTGGAGCCAGCGCTCTGTATGGTGGCTCAGCCTGGCTGCCCATCCCAATACGGCAGATGAAGAGATGAGGCATGGCGAAGAGCAGAGAGAGAGGAGGTTGAATCAGCTTGTTGGGAAGTGGAACAAGTGAAGGGTACAGAGATCCCCAAATCTACCCTCAGGGTACTGACATGGGCTTCACGTTTGACCAAAGGAAAATTGGAGCAAGAAGCAGGAGATGACCATCGCTAACTGGGTGTGGTGCGGTTGATTATATGATTATATAGTCTCCATTCTGGGTCTTCAAGGAGGTCCAAAGAAGTGGGGATCCACACGATTCCAGGAAGATGACAACTTCGGCTGCAGACTGTGCTTTACCATCAAGGGTAGCCGTCCTCATCTGAAAGGGGGAGCTTTTTGGTTCCTAGATTCCAAAGTGGTTACAGGCTTAGGAAAAACGACTCATCTCTGTTCTTTCAGCCTCAAAGGAGGTTGAGTTAGATGAGGTAGACATACACTCCGTTAGTGATAAACATACCTTTGCAGGGACCAAGCAGCAGTCCGGCAGACACTCAATGAGAGATGCCAAAAATATCAGCACAGATGTGGGCTTCCATCCTGCTTTTGCCCTGGTAGCCTAAGCTAGGCATCCAGGCTTTTCTTGTAACTCCTTGTTAGAACTTCAGGCCAGTTTCAAAGGAACCTTGCCATGAGAACATTAGGTAGCTAATTTAAGTTAGAAAATATTACAGAATAATCTGTTTTTATGCTAAAGAAGACATCAGTTCTTTTGGGCTATAGATAGGAGAGTTTGTGAAGACTTCTGATGAAATGAAAAAAGGATAAAAATCACAAAAGCTTGGCTGAAGAGATTGCTTAGTAGTTAAGGCACTTGCCTGCGAAGCCTAAGGACCCATGTTCAGTCTCTCTCCAGATCCCACCTAAGCTAGATGCACAACGGTGAGGAAAGAGTAAGGTTGTGCATGCCCAGTAGGTGGCACAAGCATCTGGAGTTTGATTGTAGTGGCTGAGGCTCTGGCACACAAATTCTCTCTCTCTCTTTTCTCTCTCTAAAAAAAGTTATAAAGCCAAATCCTAGAGAAGGTAGAAGGTAATGAGAACAAATGCACAGCTTAGGATGGAAAAAACTAATCATTCTTTTAAGATGAGAAAGTATGAAAAGCTGATTGTAGGATTTTTACTTTAATTTATTATTTGAGACACAGAGTGAAAAAGATGAAAAGAGAGAGAGAGAGGAGAGAAAGAGAATGGGCACACCAGGGCCTCTAGCCACTGCAAACAAACTCCAGATACACGCACCACCTTGTGCATCTGGCTTGCATGGGTACTGAGGAATCAAACCTTGGATCTTTGGCTTTGCCGGAAAACACCTTAACCACTAAACCATCTGTCCAGCCCTAAATCAAACTTTTAATAGTTAAACTTTATATAAATGCAAAATGATTTAGTACTTGTACATTTTACATACTGGTCAATGTCTGCTATAAATAAAGTTCATGACATAAATTGTTATGTATCTGCATATCTACCTATCTGTGAATGTATGTATGAGTATATGTATGAACGGATGTATCACCTATCTCTCTATCTACCCGTATACCTATATCTCATTTGTCTGTTTAGTGTCTATTGTACCACGAATGGATTAAGGTGCCGTGAGTGAACGAAGAAAAAGAAATGAAAGCAGCACAGTCTTAAAAACTAAATTTGGTGCTAAAATGAGAGAAAAATTAGAAACATTCCCCAAAGGAGAAAATCACATTTTCCTGGAAATAAGAGGAAGTCAGTCAGCAAAGTCTGGTGCAAAGCTGAAGGTCTCTCCTGGCCAGGTGACAGACGCTTTGCTTGCAGAAGGTAGTAGTGGGTGGAGGTTGACTAGGAATGGAAAGATCTGTTGTGATAGACCACGGGAGCCTTTAATGTATTGAATTGAGGTGGCGTTTTGAGACACAATGATTCATTTCATTTGGCTGGTTAAGAGTGCTCAGAGAAGCCATGCTCCATGCTTAGATCATTACCAGAGAAAGAAGAGACTTCCTCCCACTGATTGGCTTTTAAAAAAATAGTGGGGGCTGCAGAGATGGCTCAGCAGTGAAGACACTTGCCTGAGAAGCCTAAGGACCCAGCTTTGATTCTCCAGGTCCCACGTAAGCCAGGTGCACAAGGTGGTGCGTGTGTCTGGAGTTTGTTTGCAGTGGTGAGAGGTCCTGGTGCGCCCATTCTCATTCTTTCTCTCTTACTCATGCTTTCAAATAAATAAATGTTGGTTTTTTTTTTAATAACAGACCTTTTAAAAAATGAATATTGGAACATAGATGATTCTATGCAGTGAGTCTCAGTTTTTACCTGCTATGGATGCCTAGGTATTGAAAAGAACTTCCAGTGATAAATTGATTTTTCCTCTATAGCTCCCCACATTCTCTCAAGTCTTAAACATACTAATAAATTCTTTCTTATCTGATTCTGAGATTTAAAGTTTATTGAAGGCATCTTTAAAATGAATTACAATCAAGATGTTTCAATAATCATAATGAATTATTTTTATATCACTACAAAATGTCCTCCTTTAGTACATCAATGGTTCCTTCCTTTTAACCTTCCAGAACTATTCAAACAGAATTGCTCTTTGTTCTGTTTAACTAAGAACAACTGATGTCTTAATTGTACTTTACTCTCTCCAAGCCAAATCCCTTTAATTCACTCAGTGAGTCTTACAGGACATTGAACTTCAACATACCCATTAATCTGATCTCCTTTAGTTTTAAAGTTTGATCGTCCATTCAGTTCACAGTTAATTTTGAATAAATAGTCTTGGAAATCTTATGTCTAGTCATTCACTGGCAGCTACTGTCATTCCCCCCCCCCCAAGTCATGTGAAATAATTTATTCTGGTCTTTTTGACTCAATGTTGCTTTTTCATCTTGTGATCATACTTCTGTTATTGTAGCCTCTGGATTCATGGCAATTGTTTTGGCTCCTTTAACAAGAAAGGGTCCTGAATTAATTGGCACTTTGGACAGCTTGAATAGCATTGGGTCTCGCAGTAGAATAGAGACCCATAGTACTAAATGGAATATTAAACACGGAAGGTTATCAGTAATTTTTAGAATTAATAGTTGAGGAGAATGTGCAATTGTTTCAAAGAGCCTGGAGAAATACATTGCCTTTTCAGGCACCTGATCAGCTCTTTAATCAGCAAGACTGGCTGAGGCCTGAACAGAAAATGAGCTGTGGATGGGAAATGCCACAAGCCACGGGCCTCAAAGGTGACATTGTTCTCCAAGTCTTATAAAGGATGCGCCTGGAGTCCCTGCAGCACCAAGACCTCTAGAGGGACACCATGGCTTCCATCAAGATGCTGCTGGTCCTGCTTTCAGTGGCCCTGCTGGCCCTGAGCTCAGCTCAGAGGGTCAATGATGGTAAGAGGGGCTGGTGGGGCTGGAATTCATGGCACAGTAGAGGGAGATGGATCTTCTTCAGAAAGCAAGTGCTGTATCTTCAGATAGGAGGCCAGCAAGAGGGGAGGCAACATTCCTTCCCGACAGCTTCTTTTTGCAGATAGCAAATATGTTTCTCAAAATCCAGGCCTATGTTCCAAGCCAGCACCTTCATGGGGTAGCTATGCTTGTGATATAGACATCGATACAGCGTGAGCATGTTTTATGCAATGTACCCACCACTTCTATAGTGGAGTCATAGCCCTGACCATTCATTATGGACAAGGGGTAAAAAGGAAGTCAAATGGCTTAGCTGCTTCTTAATGCTATCAACTATCAAGATGTAGAGAAAAAAGAAAAGAGCTCAGTGGTAGAGAAGCTGCCTATCACGTATGGCCCTGAATTTAGCTCAGAGCGTTGATGATGATAAGAGGGCACGGTGGGATAGAAATTCATGGCAAAAAATAAAATAAAAACATGATGTATCCATACAAAACATGTTATTAATAACAATAAACATTAAAAAAATCAAAATATCCCCAAGACTGTTAGGTCTAAAGATTTACTCTCCTGTTCCTGACTTCAGTGATTCTTCTGCTTTGTGATATCATTTTAAGTTTTGCTCTCTGTCTGTGTTTTCTTTGTAGGAGCTCCCGAAGGAGACGACGAGGATCAACAGGCATGTGAGTGATTTCAACTTAAGTTACTGAGAAATTTTTCTAAGTAAATTCTAGCAACCTCTGGGTTAATGGTTTAATCTTAAAATCCCTCTATTAAATAATCATGTGTAATCTTCCAAAGTTCTTTTCTCAGCCTTTCTTACTTTGCTATGTAGGTTTTAATTCTACACTGTATATGGTTTAAAATTTTTTTTAAAAGAGGGCTAGAGAAATGGTTTAGTGGTTAAGGTACTTGCTGCAAAGTCAGAGGACCCAGGTTCGATTCCCCAGGACCCACGTAAGCTGGATGCACAAGGTGGCACATGCATCAAGAGTTCATCTGCAGTGGCTGGAGGACCTTGTGTGCCCATTTTTCTCTGTCTCTTTCTCCTCCTCTTTCTCTCTCTCAAATAAATAACTCAAAATAAAATATTGAAGAAATTTTTAAAAAAGAAAGGGAGGAAGAAATAAGAAGGGTGATTTTCTTTCAATTTAGCTTTCTGAAGTTCAGGGTGGGGTTATCATTTTCCTGTCTGTTTCTTGCCTAAGATTTCTGGCCTTGGCTGCCATGTACATTGTGGGGGCCCTGAACAAAATGTTTTAAAATTATCTCCATTTTGCTTCCAACACTAATTCAATAAAAAGTATACACCTAGCATCACTCTGGCAGGATCGTTTTTGTCAGCAGTGAGGACATGAAGCTAAACAAAGCGTGATTACTATCTTTAAGGAGCTCAGCATCTGAGACAAAAGGATGTTTGGGCATAACTAGGATCACTCTCAGAAAAGTAGGGTCAGACAGTATGAAAGCCCTGAACCTGGAAGGAAAGAGCTCGCCTCATACTGGAAATGAAATGGGATCTGGACCTTGGGAAAAGCACCCTTAAATTTATATTCACAGCATAGTCCATGCATCCACTCAGCCACTGAATGTCACAGCATGGTTGAAGCAAGTATGAGAAGATGGAGTTGAATGGGTGAGTTAGTTCAGGTTGTAACAGATACTGCTAATGGCAAATTGATTCTGCTATTTATTCTATAAGCAACAAAGATTCCTTTTGAAGATTCACATTTCCTCTGTTATCTTCAGCAGGAAGCAGATAGTCTTGTTATCCCAATGCTATTATGGTTAAATAGCATACCGGAGGTATTAGAATTGGGTGGGGGTGGGGGAGACAGCTGTAAGTAATGCCAAAAGAAAAGGAACTCAGGGCTGGAGAGATGGCATAGTGGTTAAGCACTTGCCGATGAAGCCTAAGGACCCCGGTTCGAGGCTTGGTTTCCCAAGACCCACATTAGCCAGATGCACAAGGTGGCTTATGCATCTGCAGTTCGTTTGCAGTGGTTGGAGGCCCTGGTTCACCCATTCTCACTCTTTGTCTATCTGTTTGTCTGTTGCTTTCAAATAAATAAATTAAATTTAATTTAAATTTAAAAAAGAAAAGGAACTCTTAGAACATTGACTTCTAGTTTGTTGATAATTTTCGTGACTTCCTTCATGCATTTTAGTGAGAAGGCAAGAAGCCATCACCCCACGCACAGAATCCTTAGCCACCTCTCCTTCCCAATCTCCTGGAGAATAAGGAGAGCTGCATTTCCTAAGCCGTTTTCAATTTAGTGTATGCTTGAAACATGTAGTTTGTAGGACTAGATCAAGTATACAGAAATTTTACATGCTATCCTCTGATCCCAAAAAGGTTTTGGATGTTTGATATACATATTCAGTCATTTTAATTATAAAAATAGTTATCTGTCAAAAGCTTGAGTCTCTTCTGAGCAGTAAGAATAAAAAAGATGATGGTAAAATTTACCAGGGAGATACCTCGGTTGTTTGTATGTAATACATTTAACTATACAACCATATGAAAAGAAACGTTTCCTTACTTTCCAAGCTTTATTGGCCTGGAATTATTCTGTAGTCCAAGCTGGCCTGGAACTCAAGGTGATCCTCCTACCTCAGCCTCCTAATTGTTGGGATTAAAGGCTTGAGCTCTATTTTGCTTTACTTTTTAAGCAAGTAACTCTTTCAGTGTAAAAGAAATCTCTCTAAACCAGATATGGTGGTGCATGCCTGTAAATCAGGTATGGAGGCTGAGGTAGGAGGATTGGGTGCAATTTGTCTTTCAAGTTTTGAATCTTAGAGTCTATCATATCTACAGCATGAAATTATATATCTACTTAGTCTACAAAAGTGATTCCAAGCAAGAATAGTTGCTATTATATAATAAAGAGATGACTGTGCCAGGAGTGGTGGCGCACACCTTTAATCCCAGCCCTTGGACACAGAGGTAGGAGGATTGCTGTGAGTTCAAGGCCACCTTGAGAGACTACATAGTGAATTCCAGGTCAGTCTGGGTTACAGTGAAACCCTGCTTTGAAAAAAAAAAAATCAAGAAATGATTGAAAGCTGATGAAAGTGATGGGGAGGGCTTGGACTTAATTCTAAGAACTAAAAAGTTATAAAAGAAAATAATATGTGCATGGGGACAGTGGTTTGCTTCTGGAATTTGAGCCCTTGGGTAATGGATGTAGGAGATTCAGAAGTTCAAGGTAATCTTTGGATACATAATGGGTTAAAGGCCAGCCTGGGGTATATGAGACCCAGCCCCCCAAAATATAAATAAACAAGTGTAAAGTAAAGAAGAAAGAACACAATATATAAGTGGGTTTTGCTTATACTTTCTGTTTGGAGAGTTGTACACTTAACAGTTAAGGCTACAGAAGAAAGAGGATATTGTGTGCTTCTTTGGGGGGGTGTACAGTGCTTAAGGAGGGCAGTCTGATAATTTTTCTTTTCAATGGACTTGTGGTCAAGTTAATATGTACATATGTATTTATATATATTCACAGACAAAATGACTTTATGATGGTTTCAGACACTATGAGAAATCTGGTGACTTATGGGTAATTTTGTGTATATCTATATATCTATGTCTATGTCTATATCTATCTATCAATTGATTGATCTGTGTATCATCTATATATCAGCAAGTCCAACTTCAGTAGAGCTGATTATAGAGAATATCAAAACAGAGAGAATTGTGGGTGACTTATGGGCGATTTTTGTATATATCATTCCAAATTCAGTATAGATGGCAGTAGAGAATAATGGCAGGTGCATCAAAAGAGAGGGGAGAATATGTCTGGATGTATTAAAAGGAACTAAGTTGGTACGCAGAGATCAACAACATCCCTGTACCCTTCTGTTCCAGACATTGAATGTGGTCACTGCCTAACACCATCTAAGCAAGTATAAAACCTTCTCGTCACATTCAGTAGACATCGTGCTTAGCTTCACTGAGTTCACTGCTACCCTTTCTCATCCTTTTCTGAATGTGTATTCTTTCTTCTGAGCAGTAGGTGAGTTCAGTAGAGAAGACTCCCAGCAATCCCTTTCTCACTCCCACTCTGAAGAGCTTCCAAGGCGTCATGGCCAGAAACCCAAGAAGCAGAAGAGAGAGCTGCCAGGTGTGGACGATGAAGACCAAGAGCAGATGGATGAATTTCAGCAAGAAGGCCAAGGTCGTAACCGTGGCCAGGGTGGCCAGCGTGGGAAAGGTGGCCAGAAAGGCCAGAGTGGCGAGCATGGAAAAGGTGGCCAGAAAGGCCAGAGTGGTCAACGTGGAAAAGGGGGCCAGAAAGGCGAGCGTGGAAAAAGTGGCCAGAAAGGCAAAGGCAAACGAGGTGGCCAGAAGGGCCAGAGAGGTGAGCACAGCAGCTGTCTTGTTGCCCAGTGCAAAGCAGCCCCAGATAAAGATGGCCTCCGACGAGTCTCGAAAAACTAATTGTGTCCAATTGCTTAGAGACTTCCTCTTTAAGTTCTTTGACTCTTATTTCTCTCATCTTTATATCATGACTTTATTCTGTCTTAAACTCCTTCCCAGGCATGCTTCTTAGGATTCATCTCATCTCAGACTTATGCAAAGAAACATCTTCTTCATTCTCATGAGAGCAGGGGTTATTCCCACCTTGTGAGATTGTCTAACTCTCTTGTCATCAGAGTAGCTTCCATCAGCTCGAGTTCTCCCTCTCATCTCTCTCCTTTCCCTTCTCCTCCTTCTTTCTCATCCCCTTGTCCCAGTCTTGTCTTCCTATTGCTACTTTTTTTGCATCCCTTGTTTTTTCTCTTAATGTGATATATATATATATATATATATATATATATATGTATATATATATATATATATACATATATACATATGTATATGTATATGCGTGTGTGTGTGTGTGTGTGTGTGTGTGTGTGTGTGTACACATACATTTTTTGGTAAGGCGGGGCCTCACTCTGAAGCCCAGGCTGGTTTCAGTATCACCCTGTCTCAGCCTTCTAAGTGCCAAGAGGACATGCATGAGCCCCCATACCCAGCAATGCTAGCCTTGTGACATATATTATGGTCAAGTTTGTGACTTTTGTCTTATCCTTTTTCTTTCAGAGACTAATGGAGATCAACTGCTGGGATTATAATAAACTTCTTGATCTTTCCTTTCCCCAAGTTGAAAGCAGCAATAAAATCATGAGCATTAATGTCTTGGCTCTTGTCATCCTTTTTAGATAATAATTCTGTATAAAGAAGAAGAAAGACACGGAGGGAAACACAGGGTCTCGACTGGGCTTCCCTTGATCTGTGCTGTGGAACTTTACAGAGTGCTCAGGCTTGGATAATTTGCTTGTGTCTTAAATACCCCCTGGGTTTGAAAGCAAAGAATGTTTTCTTGAAATTGCCGACAGATTATCAATACACATACCTTTTTCTTCTAACACAACATTACTTTATAAACTTCATTTATCTCTGCCAGCATTTCAATGCTCAGGTGCCATTTTGTTACATATTTTTCTAGCTGGAGTTCAAGGGCTCCTCTAGGACTTCCGGCAGTAGGGAAGAAGTGTGGAATAGATTCTACCTCACAGAGAGCATCAGCCCTACTTCCATTTTGAACGCGTGGCATCCCGAACTGTAATAGAATACATCTGCATTGTTTCAGACACCTAGCTTGTCATACATTTCTGGAGCAGCCCTAGGAAAAAAAAATAGACCGACAAAATTTACCTGCCACATATTTTTCACAAATAGGAATAGGTACACACAGGGTGTAACATAATCATTCCATACTATTTCCCAGGCTGCTGAGTGGAGAGAAAGGAAGGGAGGGAAAGACTAAGGCTGCGGGCAACATCTCTCAGTTCAATCGAACCTACTCTAGAAGTTCTTTGTTTTTCTGAGTGTATAAACATGTGAAGTCAGGAATCCCAGAAAGATTATACAGTCACGTGGGGATAAAAACAATGAGGACTCATGGCAGTTTATAACTAGTTTCAGTATTAGTGTTAGCGATGAGCTTAAAGTGACAGAAGCAGAGATAGACAGTTTCTTTCTCATTATTTTCTCCATTTGCTACTATGTGTAATTTTGGAGTCAGATTTAGAGCTGTATTGTTTCCTTCTGACTGCTGATCAACCTTCCACTCAGCTTCTGCCTTCTGGAAACACAGTGGGTGAACTCAGGTACATTTTACAATAGCAAATATATAAAACAGAGGGTTAGAAAATTTGAAAATGACTTGGGTTAGGATTCAAGGAAAATATTTTCTATTACAAGTTAGCTAGGGGTCTCTACCCTGATCTTGTCTAATTTTCCACTAAAAAAAAAATTATTGAAGACATAGAAAAAGTAAAAAATACCCCCCAACCCTTCTAATTACCTCAGACATTGCTGTAGTCAGCTCCACAATGCTTGGGTGAACATCCAAACCAAACACACTTTGTGGAAGGAAGGGATTTATTTCAGCTTAAAGGTTCAGGGAAGTTCCATCAACAGCTGAAGAAACTGGCTCCCTTTCAAACATCCAAGCAGAAAGAAAAACCACCAGCAACCAGCCAATACCAAAAACCATAAATACCAGCCAGAGCTCACACAGCTCTCACCACGAAAATCAGATCTGCCTCCAAATATGCCTTTGGGCTGGACCCCAGATACTACCCCCAGTTATACCTCCTCCAGCCATGTGGCTAGAAACACAAGTTACCACCGTAATGAAACACCCGAGTCAGGCTAGAGAGATTGCTTAGTGATTAAGGCACTTGTTTGTGAAGTGTAAGGATCCAGGTTTGATACCTCAGTACCCATGTAAGCCAGATGCACAAGATGGTACATGAGTCGGGAGTTCATTTGCAGTATCTGGAAGTCTTGGTGAATTCTTTCTCTCTCAAATAAATGAATGAAAATACCCCTGAGTCTGTGGGGGACATACATTCACATTTAAAGGACCACAGGCATTACAATAGAGACAACCAATACTTGGGCTGGAGAGATGGCTTAGTGATTAAGGTGCTTACCAGTGAAGCCAAAGGTCCTGGGTTCAAAGGCCCAGGACCCATGTAAGCCAGATGCACAAGGTGGCATATTTGTCTGGAGCTTGTTTATGGGGGCTGAAGGTTCTGGTACACCCATTTTCTCCCCCCCCCCACCTATTTCTCTCAAATACATTAAAAATAAAGACAATGAATACTAACTTGGTAGGTAATAGATGGTTATCACTTCATACTATCCATTCTTATAAACAAAAAGCCCTTAAATTCCCTGTAACCTTACTTACATCCACTTAGTTTCCATCCTTTCTACAGCCTCTCACCACACTTGAGTTGAGTTGAAATTTTCCTCCAGTCTGCAAATCCTTTCCTTGTCGTGACCCTCGCTTCTTGCCAGCCGTCCTTGCTCACCATACTTGATCGCTTAGAGCCGTGCTCTTTCTCACACACTGGTCTCTGTTGCGTGCATGTCGTGATGCCATTTCTCTAGAACGCTGCATTTTCGTTATACTTGTCTTTCAAGTTTGGGC
Organism: Jaculus jaculus; assembly: GCF_020740685.1. Taxonomy (NCBI): domain Eukaryota; kingdom Metazoa; phylum Chordata; class Mammalia; order Rodentia; family Dipodidae; genus Jaculus; species Jaculus jaculus. The sequence goes on along the minus strand of NC_059124.1, from coordinate 4,455,411 downwards.
CCATACCTCACTTTTGGGGAGGCGAACTTCTCCTGACTGCATATAAGGCTATTCTTCTTCATTATTTATTCTCAATAGCATTAGTTAAAACGTGTAACTATTTATTCATTTGATCATTATTTGTCTTCCACTGTGTTTTCCATGACTGTACATATCATAAAAGCATGTGCATTTTTTTTAAAAAAATTGTTTTTATTTATGAGAGAGAGAGAGAGAGAGAGAGAGAGAGAGGATACTCTAGGACCTTTAGCCACTGCAAATGAACTCCAGACATTTAAAAATCACGTTTTAAAAATTATATTTCACAAATATTTCTAGTACCTTAGAAGGCATTTGACATTCAAGGTTTGAATAGCTATCTGTTGAGTGTGCAAGGAATGAAAACAGGATGGGGTTTAGTTGAAAACTGTCTTAAGTACTATGAGTGAAAGAATCAGTATCGAGTCCTCCTTTCAACTGTTAATCTTTGCGTGATGTCTCAGCATTAGCATGATCTCAGAAAGGAAGGCCACCTCCCTTGGCGATGTCACTTCGGTCTTAGTAAGGATAGTTGATACGCAGTCAACCGCGGATCCTGTCTCTGTGGATTCTTTGGGTGCTATCGGAAGAGAAACAGAATGCTGTTGTGTGCTGCATTCACAGTGGCCAATCACATCTCCAGGATTAAGCAGGGCAGCAGATGAGGAGTTCCAAGTCTATCATGGGAATTGTAGTTCTGTTTTGTTTTTTGTTTTTTTTTCTTTCCATGCCAAATAAATCCACACAAACTAGCCACTGCTGCAGTGGGCTGCCGTCTGGGACTCTTTCAAACAACATGTAAAACTTTAGCCTAGGAATCAAGTTTGGTTTCTTTAACATATAAGACAATCAGTAATTTCTTTTAAGGTGTGAAGTTAATCAATGCATATTTCTATACTGTCAGACTCACAGAAGAAAAGCTAACGCACGAAAGTAGTATCAAAATAATTTTGATTTTTTTCACATTCATTGATGAGGATAATTCATGTGCAATGATAGTCATTTTCATTTTGTACACATATATTCTATTCTGCTCATGGACACTTTAAGTTGGTGAATAAGAGTTGATCACCACAAATTATCTTTGCCATACACAGATGATATGTTCCTTTAACTTTTCATTGATAACTTTCATAAATATAGACAATATACCATGATTATAATCCACTTCCACCATCCTTACCCTTTCCCTCCTAACCCCCTTCTCCACTGAATCCTTTCTTTTTTGGCAACTAGTCTTTTCTATTTGATGTCATAATTATTTTTCCTCCTGTTATGAAGGTCTTGTATATGTAGTGTCAGCCACTGTGAAGTCATGAATATCAAGGCCACGTTGTGTCTGGAAGACAGCATTGTAAGCACTCCTGCCCTTCCTTTGGCTCTTACATTCTTTCCGCCACCTCTTCCGCAATGGACCCTGAGCCTTGGAGGGTGTGATAGAATGACATGGTCTTACAGTTCAAATATTTTCCCAAGGTGTAGGGATGATCTGCCTTGAATCAATGTTTGACAATTTTGTCATTATAACACCCCGATATTTATACCTTTTCCTCTGAGCTTTGTTTTTAAATAAACACAGAATCTTTCTCTCCCCTTCCTCTTCTCTCTTTATGAGACAGGGTCTCATATAGTTCAGCTGGCTTCAAACTTATTGTATAGTCAAGACTGATCTTGAACTCATCCTGTATGCTTCACGTCCAGTGTGCTGGGATTACAAATGTGCACCATTATGCTTTCCTTATATTTGAGATATATATTGTGAGACAGGGTCTGACAATGTTTCCCAGCTGACCTTGAACTCATTATCTGTCTGTCTCAGCATACCAAATGCAAGGACGACATACATGCCTCACCATCCTGGGATTTGAACACTTGCATTCCCCCTTTCCTTCTCTTCCCTTTCCTTTCAATTCTCTTCACTTTCCATCACTGCTCCCTTCTCATTCTAAAGTTTACTTCACTTCCTTTCCTGTCCTTTCACAATATCTTATTTGTTTTCTCTCCTCCACTTTATTTTCCAGTTCTCCTTCCCTTTCTTTCACTTATGTACACTTTTTCATTTTTACGTACACACACAAAGAAATGGGATTTCTCTGGGACATTTTTGTGCATATCTATCTTGGACTTTGCTTATATTCATCACCCTAATACCTCCCTTCCCCTCCCACCTTCTCATTCTGGTTCTCACTTTCCCTCCAGACACATACAGATACATGTATATTTAGATCTAGGTTCCATATATGAGCGATAACCTCTAATAGTAGTCTTTACTTTTTATTTTATTATTATTATTATTGTTATTGTTTTTTTTAAAGTAGGGTCTCACTCTAGTCCAGGCTGACCTGGAGTTCACTATGGAGTCTCAGGGTGGCCCTGAACTCTCAGCCATCCTCCTACCTCTGCTTCCCAAGTGCTGGAATTAAAGGTGTGCGCCACCACGCCCGGCTAGTCTTTCTTTCTTTTTCTTTTAGCTCCCCATTATCTTCTCTTGTTTTCCTCTTTCTCCCTTTATTTCTTCTCCTACTCCCCTTTATACTTTTGTATCATATGAATGCCAATAGCAATTGACCTCCACCCATCACTATCTGTCCATTTACCCATTTCAATCTATATTCTGCATCTGAGAGGACACATGCAGGCCTTTTGTCTTTCTGTGTTTTGTTTGCTTCGTGTAAAGTGATGATATCCAGGTTCATCCATTTTTATTTACTATATATTAATTTACCACAATAGTGGACTTAACTATGATACTTTCACACATGTTCATAATGTATTTTGATCATATTCATCCTCTATTTCCTTCTTTTCTTCTCATCCCACCTCAGTTATCTCCTTCACCTCAACTAGTTTCCTTGTATTTTTGTCTTTTATTTTGAGCAGGGGGAGGTGATTCAATTAATTAGAGCAGCTTTCAGAAATAGAGGAGCATAACAAATGTATAGCACAGTGGTTATCACTGGAGAAAACGCCTCTCCTGCCCCCAGCAAGCACTAAATGCCAGTAGATCTTCCAGGAGAAATGTGCTCCTTCACTTATAGACTGTTTTTTATTCGTTGATATATAATCCTAAAAGAATGTTTGAACATAATATGACATTTATTTTAATCACAAATCAATTTTGAATGGGGCTAATAATCAGTACTAATTTTTGTTGCATACATATAAGTCCTGGGCATTTATTAAGAATCCTCACCTGAGGGGAGTGAAATGATCAAAATACATTCCAATCATGTGGGAAAATATCATAATACAATCTATTATTAGACATAACTGATATATTCTAACAAAAATTTTAAAACAAGGAATTGTCACTTGATTGAACCATTTGCAAAGGTGAAGCTAAGTTGCATGATCTGAAAAGCAAGCTCTCATGTGGATCATGTGGATGGACCAGCTGCTTTTCATCAGGATTCAAACGACAGCAAGATGCCATTACAGTTGTTTTGAATTGCCCATACAGTTTTGCATTTGGAGAAATGCTTAGAACTAGCTATGAAAATATCCTCTCCTCTAATGGTGAATGTTGAGACTTTATTATAATTTGTTCTGAAATGGTTAAGAAAGTCACCAACTGTGAAGAGAGGAGGAGACAAACAGAAACAGAGAGGTGGGGGCTATCGAGAGACAGGTAAAGTCTCTCGATATGAGATTTCACAAGATACAATTGTAAGTTTACTAAGTAAAATTTATGAGCAATTCACCATATGAAAGCACAGATCATGCAACAACTGAAGACAATTGTCTTGACTTGCTTTGGCCTAAAAAAAATGATGGATTTTTTTTTCAGATGTGCTTATATCAACATTTCCTTCTTTTTAGAACAGACTTTACTTTCCAAAGTATCCTTACAGATGCATGCCTTAATTTGTTGTTCCCTAGGATTAGGATAAATGAATGGCTTGACGGATATATCAGAGCTATCAACTCACCCCAAATCACAGCTAATTCAGTCTCTGGCATAAAGTAGCTGGAGGTGGCTATGAGAAAAGCCAGACAGTAGGCAACAAAGAGAAGGAGGAAGGAGATCACCGCTTTCATGGCTCCCACATGGGCTGTTGTGCTGGCATCTCTGGACCCTGCTGCATTGAGCTGCATCTGTCGCGTGTGTCTCCACAGGGAGAGGATCAGGAGGAGAAATGAGATCAGGGACATGGAAAAGGGGAGCAGCATGACCAGGTTTAGATATACCTTGGTGGAAGCATAGCCAGCTTTGCTCGTTCTGCATCGCAAGGTTATGTTTGTTTTCACCTTTGTCTTGACACAGCGTCTGAAATCATCAGTCAAATTCCCTGTGACCGGGAGGCTGCTAAACACAGAGAGGACCAAGCAGCCCAGGAGAGTCTTGAGAATTGCTTTGTTAATTCTCCATTTTATCCAGAGGAATAAAGGGTGGGAGAAGTTAGCGATCTTGAAGAGATAGAAAATGCTGAGGCAGGTGGCAAACCAAACACTTAAATGGTTAGTTAGTGTCCAGAAGAAGTCAAGGATCCTCATTTCTTTGCCGTTGTCATAGACATTTGGATTCAACACCAGTATGAAACAATCAATCATTATGACCAACAGTAGAGAAATCCTGGACAGCGCCAGCCCTGTGAGGATGTAGTCAATGGAGGTAATCTTCTTATTTTTGATCCAGTCCATGAAGTTCACCAGTCCAATGAACACATTCCCTAATATTCCCACTGAGAACTCCGCAGCCGCTATAAGCATTAAGGTGGTATCCACTTTGTACGGCATGGTTAAGTAGGGAAATATCCAATTCTTTTCTAGGTGACTTGATGTAGTTTCGTATTCTGTCCTTGGCCTTTGAAGTTTTGCTGTGGTTTTCCTTATTCGTTAGTTGAAGTCTACCCTGCGATGAAGGCTGCAGTAATACATGAAAACTGCAGCTACTTTATAATTAGTCTGAAAAAACAATGTTGTGATCCTTAGTCTGGGCACCACAGGTCCATTCACCTTCTTGGCAGATTGTCCCTTTGCACATGTGGTTAGTTTAGGCAGAGCTACTGTTTACTAAGATGCAAATTCATTCATTCAATTACCTTGCATGGTTCTGCACTGTTTTTATGAGGCTAAGTTGTACAAATTTGGGATTCAAGAATCTTTACTATGTATTGGGTGATCTCAACAGGGTTGGCAGATTTAGCAAATGAAAATGCAGGACACCCAGTTAAATATGAATTTCAGATTGACTGAATAATTTTTAGTGCACATTCCAAGTTAAATAAGATTAGAACTTCTAGGAATTAGAATTCTAGGAATAAAGTTAAATTTATTTGGGCATCCTGGATTTTTTAAGCAATCTCAAACCTCAAGAAGTTGCTGGCAATAAGAAAACTATCAATAATGGAAATTTGAGATGGAATCTTCATCTTGGTTGATAATCATATTGCTTATTATTTAAGAATACAAACTTAAGAGATGGGTATTTTCAGAAAGTTAAATAGATGAACTTTGTGCATAATTGGGTTCTTATTTTTTAGCTAATCATTTTGGTTATTTGGATGGCAAGTTAAATGGTACAATTCTCCCACATTCATCACCCTCCCTGCACTTCTTTCTCTCTTTGAAATGGACTCACTTTGTAGCCACGATGGCCTGGAACTCATTTTGCGGCCCAACTTGTGATCAAGCCTGTAGCAATACTACTGCCTCAGTCTCCCAAGAGCTCGAATGACAGGCATGGCCTCATCACACAGCCTCCACAATGTACCATCTTCCCAGTAAAACAATCCGACAGTTATTGGTCACTTAGTTTATGATGTTAAATTCATTAAGATAAAGGCACCGTGATAAAAGTAGCTATTCATTACCTTTAGAGGTTTTGTTTTTATGGAAAATGTTTTCAAGAAACTCTGTAAGACGTTGGATATGGTCATTACTTTGACTGAGTGGACAGTGTCATAGGTGCTTGCAGGTGTTGAAATTCATCAAATTCTAACATAACATATATATGTATATATACATATATAGTTTTCACATATGAATTATAAGCAGCAAAGCTGTTAAAATAAGAAAAATTAATATTTTCAAAGGTAGTTGCATATTCAAAAAAGAAGAATGTTAAATCTCGAATTTTAACCTCATACCCACATTTCTTCTTCTCAAAGTAGATCTAAATAGCAAGTCTCTTAGTGCTGCTGGCAGCAGAAGGAAGATTAAATGCACCTCTTATTTAGAATTACTGAGAAATGCTGCTACATGTTTCTGTGGAATAATTTTTGGGTACTCACACCTTCCTGGAGATACCATCTTCTTTCATTTTTCCTTAAGAGAATGACCTTTATTCCCAGGGCATGACCATGATTTATGGCCACATATCATGATCATCCAGCCATATTCTATCTTCTGAGTTTGGAAATGATCTCAGGCCCAGGCATAACATTTACAGTTTTTAACACATCCTGGTAAATAAAATGCTCACAGTAATAACACCTTCACCCAAATGCTTTTTAGACTACTTTTTGACATCTGTTGGTTTTGCATATTCGTGCAAATTTTATGCATGCCGGTGTTGCTTAGCATGGAAATTGTGTCACTCTATAGTTAAGGAACAAGCTCTATGAGCAAGGCTTTTGGTTACATTCCTACTGCTTTGAACCATGGTCATTGTCATCATTGAAGACACTGGAAAACACTGGAGTCAGAGAAAGCAAAATCTAGAAGCTTGAGACATTAGGAAAAAGTTTCCCCAAACTGCTCATCCTATAAAAACACAAATTTCACTTAAGCCTGCAGAAAGACATAAATTTCATCCCAGCTCAGACTTTATAAATAGTAATATAAGTCATTAAAAGACACAATTTTTTTTTGTCATGCAATAAAAATCAAACTAAATAACTAGGATATTAGAAACATATAATGTTTATACACTTTGTGCTACAAATAAGTGTATTTTGAGTGAATTTTAAATACTAATAATCAAAAAATTAAGAACTTGAGAGAATCACTACTCCAGTTATTATGCATGGAAGTGAGGATGTTAAAATAGACTTTAGAAATGGTTGCTATAAATTCAAAAGTGCAGGACCAAATCAGAGCAGACATAACTTCAGTTATGCTAGACCACAAATTCTAATTTGACTTTACCAAAGCCTTCTATGAATGGCTCTATTAATGATTTTTCATATTTTCTAAAAGAATCATGCTGTACATGTGTACACATTGCTTTTTTGATGGCAGTATGTGATTTTTTTCCCTATGGTATATGTTTATTTCTTCCCAATTAACTTCTTTTAAGCCCTCAGTGAACATTCTTGTTGGTCTTATTGACTAAAAGTCTCCATTCTCTTATCTGACTGCAAAGATCCCCAGGGAACTTGTGTTGCAAGGTGATGCGTTACGTGTCTTCTTTTCCCACTCAGGTAAGAAGTAGGCTTTTAGTGAGGAAATCTGGTTTCAAGGAAAATGAATACCAAATACTAAAAAAAAAAAAAAAAAAAAATCAATCAAAAATATTACCTGGGAGATGACCTAATCCTGCAGAAAATGGAGCTCGAGACAAGACTGAGTGTGAGCGCCTCAACAGAAAGGCACAAGCAAGGGTCAGCCATGAAAATGTCTGACAGCAGACATGCAAACCAGCAAGTGTAGCATGGATTCTGCCCACCAAAGGCCAAATGAAAATCTTCTAGGAATTGAAATAGGCAACTGATGTCTTCCCTATACTGTGAAGAAAAAGAGATGAAGTAGCACTGAGCGTCTGAGAGGAGATGGCATGTGAAGATTAGAATGCTTGTGCTGAATACGCCCAGGGGATGTGCATTATTAGTGTGACGATTGCTCCTTATTAAGCTTGAAGCTACGCAATCAAAATCATAACTGGAAAAAGAATGGGCTCATTAGAAAATTGTACTTTGTTTTTGTTTGTCTGTTTCTGTTTATCACACAGCATCTTGCTATGTTGCTCTGGCTGGCGTTAAATTTCTGTGCTCACCTTCTCTGTAAATAAAATCATATATTAGAAAATAAGATTTCCTTTCAAGTCCACTCATAAAACTAATATTTCACATCTTTTTGCATGTCAGCATTCTGACAGATGCCTGCCTCAGTTTATTATTTCCAAAAATTAAAATAAGGGAGTGGCACAAGGGATACAGAATTGCCACTGTTTCACCAACCATTATCACTAATTGTTGTTCTTGCATAAGGTAGCTAAAGGTCATTGTAAGAAAACTCAAACAGTAAATAAAAAAGAAGAAGAGGAATGAAGTTACAAGTTTTATGGCCCTCACGTGGGCTTCTGTGCTGGGGTCTCCACCGTCTGTAGCATTACGTCTCATTTGTTTAATATGTCTCCACAGGGATATTATTAAAAGGAAAAATGTGACCAGTGATACAGTAAATGAAACCATTGCAAAGAGATTAAATAAAGTTAGTGGCTCAAAGTACTGAGATTTTTGCATGTGGTGCATTTCCGTGAAGTTTCCTTTATGGTTTACAATTTTAGGAAATTTACCACTATAACTCTGCACTATGGCGTGTATAAGGCTGACCAGCAAGGAAAGAGCAAAACATCCCAGCAGGAGCCAATGAATTACTCTGTCAATTCTCCACTTCAGCCAGAGGAAAAATGGGTGGGAGAAATTGGCTACCTTGAGGAAATAGAAGACGTTAAGGCAGGTGGCAAAATGCATACTTAAGTAGTTGATAAGCGTCCAGACGGTATAAAAGACTATTTGGAATTGATTATTCTCATAAATATCTGGGTACCATAATATGATAATACCATTTGTTACAAGTGTGCAAATCATACAAATTCTGGATATAGCTAAACTGGCGAGGATACAGTCAATTGAAGATATCCTTTTCATCTTAATCCAGTCAATGCAGCTGACTAGAGCAATGTACCCATTTCCGAACAATGCTACTATGGACTCTCCACTTAAGACAATGATAAAGATGCCCCTGGTACTGGACATGCTTGTAGACAGAGCACTCTGATCTCAAGTACCGCTGCAGACGGACTCACAGATGACCAGCAGCATAAATGCTGAGTTCTTCAAATCATGTTTCCGTCGGCTACGATCCTGGCCTCGACCTTCCTGAAGCGCTCTGCTTGCCTTTGAAGCACAATTATACAGTTGCAAAGACGGAACCAATTGGTTGCTCCAAATGGCTTGGATGGATTTTATTTGGTACCTGGAAAATTAATGGTTATTACATTAGTAAGTGATAACTGAAGGGCTTGGTTGAAATAGCTCTTGTAAAAATTAAAGCGGTATGTAATGAATTTGCAGTAGACTTCTTGCTGTATGTCATGTCGATTTGGACCTACAAAAGTGACCGTTGAATAAGAAGTCATGAAAGTCCAGCAAAAGCACATGTTTCGTAAAAGCAGAATGAGGAACTGAATCTTCATTTCTGTAACTATAAATTACAAATTTCTCAAAAGGCAATCTTTGTCCTAAGTAGAATTTTTTTTTTTGGGGGGGTGAAATATTGGTATAATTTGACCATAGAGAATAAATATCCAGTCATAGGTAAACGGCTTTCATCTTCATTTAAATGACTAATTCATGATGGTTAAGATTCCAATTGAATTATAGGTAACAATTGCAATTTGCCTCATGGGTACATGACAATAGTTATCAATAATTTGTTATTGGTACAGTTGTTAGTTTTTAGAAGTGAACATGCTTACAAAGCCTTGATGCTGTTTTATTTAGTGTGGTAAGTCACTTTCTGGAATATTTTATCTTCAATCAAAGCATTTTCTTTTAAAATGAAGGAAATTTACACTTCACATTATTCTAGCTCTAATAAATTTACTTTATAAGGCAATGATCTCAAAGTTCTGATTAGTCATGACCTTAAATTGAATAATTGTACATTTTCAATTAGTTTTTATTTCTATTAATTTTTTCCCCAGGAAATAGGACTAATTCTACAATTAAGTTGGATTGATTCCTTTCAGGGAAAGATGTGGCTTTGAAAGTAGATAGTACACATCACCAAGGTTCTTCTAATATTTAAATCACCTTACAATATAAACAAATGTATAGGGGCTTTCTCTTTTTTTTTTTTTTCGAGATAGGGTCTCACTCTGGTCCAGGCTGACCTGGAATTAACTATGTAGTCTCAGGGTGGCCTCGAACTCACGGTGATCCTCCTACCTCTGCCTCCCGAGTGCTGGGATTAAAGGCGTGCACCACCAAGCCTGGCATTTTCTCTATTTTTTATGTGTGTGTAATAAATAGTGAGATAAAAAAATTGAGCCATAAAGAATCTTAATTATTTGGAAAATATTACCAGAAACAAAACAGAAGGTGATAACTGAGGGAAAACATCGAAGATTCCAGAGTGGAAATTTTAGGAACATTCTGAAGACGATGAAACTCTTCTGCAGCCGCCACTACTCAGCTAAGGTGAAGGGTTCTCAAGGTTCTGCCTCCAGGAGGCTCTGGTAGACACAGCGCCAGCTGTGCAAAGTAAATCCTCGTGGCCAGAACTTCTTGCTCATACCGGTGTAGGCCCTATAGTATTCTAGGCAGAATCTCACTAGGGTGCATGCCCCTTTACTAAGGAAAACAGTTGCAGAAATGGAAGGATGAGGGCTTCAAAGATAGTTCAAAGAAGATTAATTCACACTTGCATTTATAGTAAGAACTGATGAGTTCTGAAATCTCCCCTCCACTTACCACCTTTCTTGGACTTTATTCTACTTGCTGAGGTTAAGCTGCTGGCAGCACATGACAGAAAAACGCTGAACACCTTTGCATTCACTGGCATGAGGCACTATCATGGGGCTTAGATTCGGTTTTGTTTTGCCTGTGAAGACAAAGAAAGCATGTTGTTCAATGAAAGCAGTGGATTAAAAATAAAAGGAGGAATCTTCTGAATGAAAATATTTAGAAGAAAGGAAGAAGCATTGGTTGATTGCGTTCTTATCTGTGGGGCATTCTGAAGGCTCTCTTTCCTTGACGCCTGTAGGAATGATTTCCCCAGCTTGCTATGGCCTGTTGAGAAAATGACACCCACCAGCATCAGCAGCGCTCTGTGAGGAAGTCCAGAGCTACAGGTTACTATGAGATGGACACAAGGAACGTAAGGAGGGGAAACAGGATGACCTGCACGTTTCTAGCCCTCGTATGTGCCTCTGTGCTGGGGTCTTTGGACCCCATAGATTGAAGTTTCATCTGCTTAATGTGTCTAAATAGAGAGAAAAGTATGAGGACAACTTAGTTCTGGAGAACAATGAAAGGAACTATAGTCCTCAGGTTCAGAGTAATCAGCATAACAGAATTTGCTGTTTTACCCACTTTGAATGCCCAAGTTCTGTTTTGTGTGTTTCCTCCCCCCCAAAAAAATGAGCCCTGAAGAGTCGGGACCATATATTATGACAAAAGACCCCAGAAGAATCCCAAGGATGATTCTGTTGATCTTTAGCTTGAGACAGAGGACAGATAGGTGAGATGTACTCACTATCTTGAGCAAACAGAAGAGGCCGAGGAAAAAGTAACACAGACATTTTCATTATTGGCAGGTACCCAGAAAATATTCAAAAGGCTCACTTTCTCACCATGGTCATCAGTGTCTGGACAGAAGCGCATGACTGAGCCATCTGAGGACACCACACACAAGCAGACGGATGGCCACGCTGACCAAGATGTCAATCAAGGAGTTAGCTCTCCCCTGGAACCAGCCAGTGCAGTGTGCCAGGCCAGTGGGTCTGTTCCCCAAAATCCCTTTAGGTAGTTCAGCAGCAATCACAGTCTTACATATTGTTCTCAATTGTGCTTGAAACGTCTGCAGAGATTCCAACTCTGAATATCACTGATGACGAGTTGACTCCACTGACCAGCAAGGAATCCTGTATCTGCCTGCTAGGTCAGGTTGCGTCCTCTTTCCTTCTTCCTCTGTCAGCTGCGACCCAAGCCAAGGTGACAATCAGTTCTGCTTTGGTCCAGACCAACCCAAAGATTTTCATGTTTGAAGCCAGTAGTTGTCTTCCTGAATAGTCACGACTGAAAGGATCTAGAATGCAAATGAGAATGGATCTAATTTCTTGGATTTGCACAATTTGTCTCATTTTAAGCTATGTATATTTTAGTCTTGTTTTTTTTTTAAATTTTTTTCTTGTATTTACATTCTCAGATGAAATTGTACTTCTACATTATGTCCAACATGAGGTATAAAGCATATGCATGTTGTGGGATGGTTGAATCTTTTATTTTTTTGCTGGCAAATTAGGAAATTTATGTATATTTATATTTCACCTTTAAACCCAAAACATAAAAATCTCACTTTCTGGAAAACCATCGTATTAGAAATACATGAAGTGCACTTAACACGAGGATCTATGCTTCTAGGTGCCTCCGCAAGATGGGCGTGCTCTCCTCCTCAAACAAAGGTTTGGGCAGACTTCCCTCCAAGCTCCTATCGAGACATGATCTCAACTCAGGGAGGCCTGAGCAAACCTGTTCCAGAAATTAGAGGAAGTGACCTTAACACCTGACTCCTTCCAAATAATATTACACGAGAAAAATCTTGTGCCCTGCGTGGGCCCAGCCTCTGCTGATCAGTAGGCATCTGACCTAGGTTTTTCCTGGCAGACAGGCAGAGAGAAGCCCACTGTTGCTGGCCGTCTCAGAAAAAAGCCTCCACAGTCAGACTAGACACACAGGGCATGAAGAACAGTCTAGACCCATCAGAGGACCATTGAGTACAGATGGGCGGACAGCTGTGCCACGGGCTCTGTCAATGTTAGTTAAACACAGGAAAGAGAAGGGAAGGAACAGCAAGCCTCTTGAGCTACTGCAGAGCTTGGGACTGCTGGTGGAAGAGGCAAACGGTGTGAGTCTCGCTTTCCCAGAGCCTGTGCACTGAAAGGCAGTGTTTTAAACGCAGACCTACACACTGCAGTGTCCTAAAGAATTCACAGGGGGCTGGAGAGATGGCTTAGCAGTTAAGCGCTTGCCTGTGAAGCCTGAGGACCTCGGTTCAAGGCTCAGTTCCCCAGGACCCACGTTAGCCAGATGCACAAGAGGGTGCACGCATCTGGAGTTCGTTTGCAGTGGCTGGAGGCCCTGGCGTGCCCATTTTCTCTCTCTCTCTCTCTCTATCTGCCTCTTTCTCTCTCTGTCTGTCACTCTCAAATAAATAAATAAAAATTAAAAAAAATTAAAAAAAAAAAAAAAGAATTCACATGTGACAGGAAAGTAATGTTCAGTTTCATCCATGTCACCAAGCAGCAGATGAAAGGACCAGTGGTCACCAGAGCCCCCAGCCTGCTTAGTCCCTTTCAGCCTCCTGATCACCTTTTCGAACAAGAACATAAGCAGGAAAAAAAATAAATAAATAAAAGAGTATAAGCAGAATCCAGTAGACACACACTCACACTCGACCCTAAAAACCTGAAAACACCTCATTAGTTTGAAAATCAGAACCAGAAAGTTGTGGCCCTCCACCTCTGAGCTGACCTCTCCCTGATTACAGATAACGCATTCCAACTCCTGATACTTCTAATAGAAATACATGCTGATAGTTTGTCCTAAAAAGACACCTGCAGACATTTCAGATGGAACCGGTTTATTCTAAGAGTGCGCAGGAGGCATAGAAAACGCCACTCAGAACCTCAGCACTGCTGCGGAGAACCACGCCGTGCGCTCCAGAGGACTCGCCAAGGGCCCCTGGAAAGCTGCCAACGGCCCTGACAGCGGCGCAGCGGTCCTGGAGAGCTGACGCCTGGGGGTCAAGGGCAGGAGACGCCCCCATATCACTGCGCCGTCCTGACCCGGTGAAGGTCCCGCTGGCCCGGGGGATCTGAGAGGACTACTGGACAGGGCAGAACGGGAAACAAGGACCCGTGGAGGTCGGAGCTGGAGTCTCTCGCAGGAGAGGCGGCGCCAACTCCGGGAAGAGCCTGGGGACCGGACTAGACCGTGTGAACCAACGGCTAACTGTGCGCAAGAGAGCCCGAAGGGACTCAGGGTCCTGGCTTAGGAGCCACTTCCAGCGTGGGGTGACGGTGTCCCCGGCCGGGGCTCACTTTCAGGTCGGTGGCAGGGCGAGGCACAGCGACCAGCGGCTTGGCACCCAGCGCGCGCGGCGGAGCGCCTGGCACGTGCGCTGGCCGGGGATGCGGCGCTCGGCTCCTGGCTCTTCTCGGCCTCGTCACCCACCGCGTGACCCGCAAAGGCGTCACAAGAAACCTGGTGGCGGCGCTGCCCGTGCTCTATGAAGCTGGCACGGCGGCAGTCGGGGTCTCCCCAGGGCACCGAGGCGCACGTTGCACAGACCACAGCTTTGGCATCTGTGCTGTGAGACAATCTGCAGGGCTCCATCCTTCCTGGTCAAAGTTCTTCTCGGGGCAGTAAGGACAAGGAGATCTGTACCGGTTTGGGACGTTTCTTGGCTGAAGAGACCCATCCTTGGTGGTCGCCTTCACGCCCTCCCTCCAGGATGTAATTCTGGTGCTTGGCACACGTTGCCACGTGGGCCCGGATCTTAGACAGGGAGGAATTCTTACGAGAGCCGTGGCAAGAAGTCTCCGTGCGCGCGATCTGCCGCTGGAGCTCCACGGCTTGGCGCTGCGGGAAACCCCGCACCCAGGCGTCTTCGGCCGCAGACCCTCCTGCAGGCATGCAGAGCCTAAGACGTGTCCGCACGGCACCTGCACCGGCCTCTCCACACCTCCAAGCACAAGGGACACGCGAAGCCACCTTGCTACCGAGCGCCACTCGACGCCGCAGGAAAAGGCCTTGAATCTTATTATTTAAATGCCATCAAATTATAACAAGGTCTACTTGCAAAGAAGGGGATTGAGTGGAGAGGGACAGGAAGAAAAGGAAGGTAATGAAGAGGGATTTTGATCATGGGATGCTGTGTATATGGATGGAAGTTGTCATGAAAAGTTTAAAAAAATCTTAATACTTAACATGTCAATCAAGGTGCTAAGAAACCACAGAGAGTAAGTAACAATTTGCTCATTCAATGGTATTTAGGACATTGGATATTCATACAGAACAGAACTAGAATCTATTCCATAGTGGTAGAAGTCGTATCAAAAGGATCAATGACTTAAACACTAGGAAACTACGAGTAGAAAACACAAGCAAGAAAGTTCTATAACATTGGAGCCTTGAGCACATTTTATGGGATGATTCTGTAACATACAAGATTCATCATTAGATTGGTTTTATAACTACAAAAAAGTAACCACATGTATCTTCGCTCTTATATAGTGCATATAATTGTCATAATGTATTTAACAAATGTATTGCTTCACAATTATCTCTTTAGTGTGGTGTGGGTGGGTATGCGTGTGTGGTGTGCATGTTCATATGTGTGGGGGTGCAAATATGTGTGCACAGATGCACATCTGTGCATATGGAGCCCAGTGGTTGACATCAGGGGTTTTCTTTAGTCATTTTCCACCTTATCTTTTAAGATAGACACTCTCATTAAATCTGGGGGTAACTCATTTGGCTAGACTAGCTAGCTAGTGAAACCCAGAGATTGCTTGACTCTGACCACCCGGTGCTGAAGCGATAGGTGTGCGTCACTGCGTCAGGCATCTCACGTGGAAATTGTACATGCGAGCAGGGGATCTGGACTTGTGTCCCCGTGAGCTTATGCACCACATGCCTTTTACCCATTCCACCATCTCTCCAGCCCCGATTTTGTGTGTATTTATGTTGCAAGTACTTAAGATCCACTGTCCTAGGGTTGTTTTTAATAATAAAATTAGCTCTTGAACATATTTCTGTAGTATAACTTTGCATCCTTTTACTAAAAACTCCTTAGTCTACTCCCTTAGCTCCAATTTCCTTCATCTCTCCTAACCACTGTTCTACTCCCTATTTCTAATGAAAAGTAGCATTTCTAAACCACACGGAGGTCCTATATTTTATTTTTAAATACATTGAATAGTTATTTGTATGTTTTATTTTGAGAAAAGTTCTACTCAGATCTTGTTTTAGCTGTGCCATTTCTTTTCTACCTATTAAGTTGATTGCATAGGCATTGTAAGGCGCCTACTGTACAAACATTTTCTTCCATTATGTAAGTTGTCTCTTCACTCTGGTGGATACTGAAGTTCGATGTGATCCCATCATACTGTTTCACTGCTGTTCTGTTTGCTGCCTGTGCTTTCAGGGCAATAGCTAAGAACTTTTTCCTCCAGACCAATGTTGTGAAACTTTCCCCGTCTGTTTTCTTCTGCGTGCATCAGTATGCGCAGGGAGAAAGCCGTGGTGAGATCTTTTCTTCCTCTAGACTTCAGAGGAAGCACTTTTGTTGTCTTCTCTACTGAGGATGAAATTGACTCAGCTTCCCAGAAATCAGGTGTTCTTGACACAGCCCTCCCCTAGCTGGCAGAGCCTCCCTCCCTGGCCTGGCGGGACAAACGTCCACCCAGAGCCCCGCTGGCTGCTGCTGGCATTCGCTTCGCTTCCAAGGCAGCCTGACGTTCAACTTCCGCCTTCTGAGGTTGCTGAAGGTTGGTGTGCTCTTTCTGGGCGTCTGTTTCACTTCATTGCGACCTGTTTTGGCTCCTTGTTGTTGCCAAGACCAATTATCAGTCAGGAAGCAGTTTAAGCAAGGAAGGGCCTTGTTCTAGCGGACAGTTCCAGAGGTACCTTTCATCAAGGAGGGAAGGCATGACAGCAGCAGCCAGGGGTTGAAATGGTCACACTGTGTCAGCAATCAGGAATCAGAAGGTGAATAGGAAGTGTGGCCAGGCTACAGAATCTTAGGGCCGACCCTGGATGACCCACTGTCTTCAGTGAGACTCTTACTTCTTAAAGGTTCCACAAGTTTCCCCAACAGCCCCAGCTGGGGACCAAGTGTACAAGCACAGAAACATATGGCAGCGTGTGTCTTGCGTTCCAGCTGCGCTGCCCCATTGTCAAAATAACATTCTCACCCACCAGCACCATCTTGGTCTGCTTCTGACCCATCCTGGACACAAAATAATCACAGGGCCATGATTCCCATCTCTGAGCTGGGTGCAACACCTTCCCAGAAAACATTCACCAACAGCTCTCCTACCCATCACCTAAAATCTTCCTCTTTCTTCAAAGGGACCCCTATCACTTATTCTGCTTGAAAAGTTAGTGTGTGAGTTTGTACTCTGCTTCTCTTGTCCCCTATCAGGGAATTAACCTTCCTTCACCACTCAAGTGGTCCTCAGTCTTGTTAATAGATCCATAATTCCAAGAGGGAAAGGAGCCAATTTGGAGGGAGAAAGAATCAAAAGCAGGGGCAGTCTACTAAAATACTCCTGATCTTTGTAATCTTTTTCTACTATTGGATTGTTGACTAGAAACAATTGATATGAATTGCCAAAAAAAAAAAGACACATTTTTTTTTTAGCCCTGGGCCATTGGTGTACATTTGTGAAACTTTTGCCTGTAGAAGAGGTGCAGCTCTCTTTGTAGCCCAGGACCAGGAGCTACCATCTTTTGTATTCCAAGGCACTGCTGCTTCCTTTACTGGAATAACTAAGTGTGCTCAGGGCTTCGGAGGATTAGTGGACATTATCTCTGCATTGACACATTCTTGAGGACTCCAAATACTACTGTGGGGAGCCAATAAAAATAGAGCCTTATGTTGTTCAGATATCTTATCACAATGGATCCTACAGGTCTCCAGTGCACTTGGTTATTTTTGAAGTGTCCCAAATGTACAATTGAACTAGATGTATCTAAAACCTAGAACAAAATATTGTCTCTTCTAAAAAGGAAATAAGAAGTAATAAGGCCTAAGGCACAAGTGGAAGATTCTAAATTTCCCATGCTTCAAGGATAATACACAAATAATACTTTGGGAGAATCACCACCATTTGCCTTTGCTTTGTTATCAAAGGTTTGATACATGTAGAGACAGTGAAACTAATGACATATCCACTATTAACGTTGGAGTTGAGTATTTATAGGTCATCAGTCCAATTCATTTATTGAATGTTGCTTTCAATAATAATAATATAGCAATATAACATGATATAGCATTCTAATAATAGTGCACATTTTCCCTATTGATTTATTGATATAGTCAGTTACTTGAATAAATGTTTAGAACATCAACCTATTCTTGCATACATAATATAAAACATACTTGGTCTTTTTGTACTATTATTTTCAGAAAACTTGATGTTTCTGCTTGTTAATAGTTGATGTATGAGGATTTTCTTTGAGATAGGGTCTTGCCCAGGCAGCTCTCAAACTCATGATTCCCCTGCCTCTGGTCTGCCTGTCAAGTGCTAAGATTTCACTTATGCTTCATGTCTAGATTTATGACACTATATTGATGTTCTTATCCCAAAGCCAAGAAGTTAGATTAGTGTACCATGCCCCTTTGCATTTAGTCAGGTCAGGTTCTGGTTTCAAGGCAAAGCTTGTCTTAGAAAACAATAATTTCATTCTCCTATTTGAGACAGGGTCTTTTTACATAGGTCATGGTTGTAGGTACCATCTCAGTGTTGGAGCAAAACATCCAGCAAGAAGCAACTGGGAGGGGAGTGTTTATTTCGGCTCACTGTTGTGAGAGGAAGTCTCATCATGGTCGGGATAGAATGGCAGAGCAGAGGCTGGGAATTACGTCTTTTCACATCAGCTGGGATGGAGCAGAAAGAGAGAGTGAACTAAAGAACACCCAGTAGGGATGAAAGAATGAACCTCAAGGTCTGCTCCTAGGGATGCACTTCCTTCAGCAAGTCTCTACCTCCCCAAGGCTCCATTAGCTGGTCTACCAGTATGAAGCTTAATCACAAACACTTAAACCCATGGGGGGCATTTTACATTCAAAGCAGTGCTTTCCAATGCTGGCACCCACAAGCTCATGGCCATCTCATGACTCAAAATGTATTCATTTCAACATTAGAAGTCCCATAGTCCTTACCAGGCCCAACACTGTTCAGGAGTCCAAAGTCTTATCTGAGACTGTTTCTTAACTATGAGCCCTGTAAAATTAAATCACAAATTACATACCTCCAACACTTAATGACACAGAGTTAACATACCCAATGCAAAAGAAGGAGTAACACGAAAAGACTGGACCAAGGAAAATGGAAAACAAGCAGGGCAAAGGTCAAATCCCACAGCTCCATGGTCAGTAGCTGGGACCGCTATGAAATCCTCTGGGCTGCAATCTCTCCCTCCAGCTGAGATGAGTGCTTTCTGGGCAGATGCACCTGAGCCAGAGTAAGAAGCTTCCCTTGGAGGCTGTCCAACTGTGGGGCATCTCCAAACTCCTGGAGTCTCCACTGCAGCCCGTTTCATCTTCACAGCTCCACGCCGTGTCTCACAGGGCGTTCATCTGCCCGTGGTTGCACCCCATGGCCTTATTTTCTGCCTTTTTCATACCTCCAAAACCACTAGCAGGCAGTCCACCAAACTAATAAATTCAGGGAAAATAAAGCTAAACTTTGCAGAGCAGGAAACTCCTTCAGTATTCTTCTTTGAGGCTTTCTCTTTTTGGAAAAAAAATTCAGCACTCCTATTGTGCCAATGCAATGGAGCTGATGCAATCCTCAGTGGTGGTAATCTTTTAAACACCTGCAGCTGAACTGACCGCAGCATCTGTGACTGGGATACAAACCTGCTCACAATTTTTACATTCCTTTCTCTGTGTGGTTCTTCTACTAAATACACCAGTCTATTACTTTTAATTTTTATTAAGTAGAAACTTTATATGGACACATCATGTGTTGGTGCCAGCATTTCCCTCCTTCTTGAACCCATTGCACTGAGATCCCTCCTCAGTGGGATTGCTGGTGTTCACCATGGGGCTGTGGGTTAGGAGTTGTGAGAGCCTCAGTCAGCCATTGTGTGTGGGGGGCAATGCCTCTGGATATTCCCTCCCACCCAGTGGCTCTTATAGTCTTTGTGCCTCCAGTTCTGCAAAGTTCTCTGAGCCATGGGGGGTGTGTTTTAAGTATACTTTAGTGCTGAGCTCTCGGCAGCGTCTGGCTTTCTGTTGTGGTGCATTTTCAGTACCCTCAGTGCCTGTCTCCATCACCCTGGTGGAGGTTGTCTGGTTTGCCATGGAAGCAGCGCTCTTGCTCATTGAATCAATGCCTCTGTGGTTTCACCTGGCCCTGCTGATGTGTGGTAAGTGAGAGTTCATTGCCTGCCAGGGCGTCACTTATCTTCTCTTGTCTTATTGACAGGTTCTGGTTGTCCTCGGTTCTTTCCGCTTTCTGGTCTGAACCACAGGCCAGTCTCTCACTTTTAAATTCAATTTTCTTTAAGAATATACAGATTCTTAAAGAGAAAGAGACCTCTTTCCCCTCTGGAGTTTCATAAGCCAGGCCTTCACAGTGCACATTACTCTCTGCATTCAGGACATTCGAACCCTCACCCGAATGCCCCAGCAAGCTCTGCTCACGGTATTGCAAGGCTTCTCCAGTTGACACTTTCAAATCTGTCCACATTACTCCTGCATACTACTTTCAAAAGACCCACATCCACATGGTCAGGCTTACTGCAGCCATGACCCCACCTCTTGGCACCAATTTCCTGTTGCAGTTACCTTCATGATGATGTGACAAAACACCCAGCTAGAAGTACTTGATGAGAGGAAATGGTTTATTTCAGCTTGTTGACTCAAGGTAAAGTTTCATCTTGGGGGGCGGGGGGGCATGACAAAGCATATCTTATCACTTTCTCACACCAGCTGGGAGGAAGCAAGAGTGTTAGAGCTATTGATCACCCAGTAGGGCTGGTCTAATAAACCCTAAGGTCTGCCCCAGTGACACATCTCCCTCCTCCAGCAAGGCTCCACCTCCCAAAGGCTCTTTTAAGCTGGAGATTAAGTAGGAGTTTTAATCAGAAACACTTTTGGCTGTGTGGGACATTTTACACTGAAACCACCACAGTCAAGCTGGCCTGAAACTAGAAATCCTCCTCCTTCAGCCTCACAAGTGCTGGATATTGGCCTGGCTTGAGAGTTTATATATGTATGTATGTATATAGATAGATAGATAGATAGATAGATAGATAGATAGATAGATAGATAGATAGATAGATTTTTTTTTTTTTTGAGGTAGGGTCTCACTCTAGTGCAGATTGACCTGGAATTTACTATGTAGTCTCAGGGTAGCCTTGAACTCATAATGATCCTCCTACCTCTGCCTCCCAAATGCTGGGATTACAGAAGTGCTCCACCACCCCCAGCCTGTTTTTATATTTTTAAATAGGTTAAATAATGTTGGAATTGTCGGTTCTTTAATATTTTGTTGGAATTTATTTTCCTTCTGAGCCCAGAATTTAATTTTGATTTTTTAATTCTTTTGTCTTTTAAAATAATTTTTATTGACAACTTCCATACATATAGACAACAAACCCTGATCACAATCTCATCCCTCTACCTTCTCCTTTAAACCTCCTCCACCAAATCCCCTCTTCTTTCCAATTAGGCTCGTTTTTATTTTTTATTTTTAATTTTTAAAATTTTTTTATGTTTATTTATTTATTTGAAAGTGACAGACAGAGAAAGAGGGAGAGAGAGAGAATGGGTGCACCAGGGCCTCCAGCCACTGCAAATGAACTCCAGGCGCATGCGCCCCCTTGTGCATCTGGCTAACGTGGGTCATGGGGAATTGAGCCTCAAACTGGGGTCCTTAGCCTTCACAGGCAAGCACTTAACCGCTAAGCCATCTCTCCAGCCCCTCATTTTTATTGTGATGTCATCATTTCCCCCTCTTATTAGTCAGGTGTTACTTAGGGAGAATCATCCACTGGGAGGGAGTTCATGAATGCCATGGCCCCTTTGTGTTTAGAAGACAACATTGCAAGGCACACCTCGCATTTAGCTCTTACATTCTCTCTGCCACCTCTTCCTCAGTGGGCCCTGAGCCTTGGAGGGTGGGATAGAGATGTCTCACTTGGTGCTAAACACTCCAATATATGGTTTCTCAACACTGATGACTTTTGAGACTCCCTCAGTAGTCACTATCTGAAAAAATAAGCTTTTCTAGCTCAAAGTGAAAGTAATACTAATATACGGGGAGCAGTGTGGCAGGCATACCACCCCCATTTAGCCAGTAGTTGATCGTCTAAGGCTGATAACCTCCCCAGCCATTAGGCTTCTGATTTGGCTTTCAGCACCAGGCATGAATTCCCTCCCATGGAGTGGGCCTCAAATTCAATCAGAGAGCAATCAGTTTTCTCCACAACAAACATGCCACCGTTGCACCAGGTAGCGTATTTGAGCTGTGTCCAGGTATAAATCTTTAAGGATTCCCTGCTGGTTAAGGTCCTTGATGACTTTTGTCTACAAACAAATAGGCTGGGGCTGGAGAGATGGCTTAGCGGTTAAGCACTTGCCTGTGAAGCCTAAGGACCCCGGTTCGAGGCTCGATTCCCCAGGTTCCACGTTAGCCAGATGCACAAGGGGGTGCACACGTCTGGAGTTCGTTTGCAGTGGCTGGAGGCCCTGGCGCACCCATTCTCTCTCTCTCTCTTTCCCTCTATCTGTCTTTCTCTCTGTGTCTGTCGCTCTCAAATAAATAAATAAAAAATGAACAAAAAAATTTAAAAAAAAAAATAGGCTGCATAGCATCTTTCCAGCACCATGACAGCTAGTTGCCAGGAGGAAGCTTCCAGCTCAGCTCCAGCTTAAAGACTTTCTTTTTAGATTATAACTCCTTAGCAATGTTTCCTGATGCCTTTTTGAGAATAAAAATGCCTATGCTTTCCATTTCTCCTTTGAGTTTTATAGCTGTTAACACATATTTTCCAAGCTATACCATAAAAGTTTTTTTTTTTTAATAATTTATTTATTTATTTAGTTGAGAGCGACAGACACAGAGAGAAAGACAGATAGAGGGGGAGAGAGAATGGGCGCGCCAGGGCTTCCAGCCTCTGCAAATGAACTCCAGACGCGTGCGCCCCCTTGTGCATCTGGCTAACGTGGGACCTGGGGAACTGAGCCTCGAACCGGGGTCCTTAGGCTTCACAGGCAAGCGCTTAACCACTAAGCCATCTCTCCAGCCCCCATAAAAGTTTTAAATTGTATTTGCAAGGAGTTAAGCCTGTGTGCTTGACTTAGTTCCCATTGATACTTGTTTCTCTTGATCAGATTAGTTTCTGACTAACATCACTTTTAATCTTTCAGAAGGGTGGGTGCCTATATTTTAGCATTTTTATGAGATGGAGTTTTGCTGGCTGTGGTCATACAAGGCCCAAACTCCGAATCTCATGCCCAGCTCCTTCAATGCTGGACTTACATATATGTCCCACCACTCTTGGCACTATATGTTGTTTTGAAAGTTTTTGAGTTTTCTTTGTGCCATATCTTATAGATATATGTCCTAATATATCTAAATAAATGATATGTTCCCAATAAGTGACATTATTTACATCTCACTTAATCTTTTATATTGCTTTGGAGTTAATCTATTCTCTTCTATTGAGAATGGCAAAACTATCACTCCTTGTCTTATTTTTTTCTACTACCTGGTTTTCATACACATATTCTTTCTTGTATGTTAGTCAAATACATATATGGATTATAGCACATGTACATGTGTGCACACACATACATATTTCTAATATGTGATTCGCAATTTTTTTACTTACTATCTTTTTTCTCAATTATTTATTTATTTA
Organism: Jaculus jaculus; assembly: GCF_020740685.1. NCBI lineage: Eukaryota > Metazoa > Chordata > Mammalia > Rodentia > Dipodidae > Jaculus > Jaculus jaculus. The sequence continues at coordinate 4,431,841 of NC_059124.1, read as the reverse complement.
TTTATTTGAGAGCGACAGACACAGAGAGAAAGACAGATAGAGGGAGAGAGAGAGAATGGGCGCGCCAGGGCTTCCAGCCTCTGCAAACGAACTCCAGACGCGTGCGCCCCCTTGTGCATCTGGCTAACGTGGGACCTGGGGAACCGAGCCTCGAACCGGGGTCCTTAGGCTTCACAGGCAAGCGCTTAACCGCTAAGCCATCTCTCCATCCCGTGATTTGCAATTGTTGATGATGCCCTTTGATTTATGGTTGCTGTGTGTTGATTGTACAATGAGAATACTTACTTTAAATCCCTCTTTCCTTTTTACTCTTAACAATTTTATCAAATGTCCCTTCGAACACACATTTGGACCTACCATCCCGGGCAGCACCTTGGTAGTAGAGCTGCAGAATCAGATGTATTCAAGACAAGGCCAGTGTTTCCACTATACACTTCCACTTGTCATCTCTTGTACCTCCAAATAGTTTTCTTACAAAAGTTTATGAACTCTTTCATTCCTTACAACTTCTGTGTAAAAGTTATGTACATGAAGATCAGTTTGATTGGGCATAAAATTTCATTTTCTTGAAAGCTTAAAATACTAAATAGTTTTGCATTTGAACAATAACGAGCAGAACATAATCTAGCACATGCATCCATAAACTCCTGAGCTTAGGTTCACTTTTGAAGCATTGTAGACAAGTCAAGCCTGACCAAAATACTATTTTATTCATGTGTGCTTCAGTATACTGGGTTATTTGTCATCGTAGAATTTGTCCTGTTCAAATATTTTATTCTTTCAGACATCATGGAGCTGTGCTTTCAATGCGTGCCATTTTCAGTTGCTCTATTTTTCTGCTACTGGAACCCCCACTATACCTCCTTATTATTACCTTTCTTCCCTATGTGGGGTATCCAGGATTCTTAGGGCTTGTTTGTCAACTCTATTTCACTTAATTGGCTTGAATATTTTCCAGTTTCAGTATCGCTTGCTGTGTTTTCCAGTGCAATTTGTGGATTCTGTGCACTGCAGTTTTTATTTCTATGATAGTTTTGTTCTTATTTCTTCTTTGGACTTTATTAACTTAAGATGAGATCAGAAATTATGACTTTCTGATATTCCTTAAAATCCGTTATATTTTTAATGTCTGTTAAGGTTATAGCTTATACTAACTTTTCTTTTCATATTTATTTTTTTTACATGGTATAGCACTATAATAATTGAATGAATTGCTTGTTATTGGATAACTATTTGCATGTCTTCTGTATAGTTTCCCTGAACCAAAGGATCCTTTTTGCCTGTTTTATTTTCTCCAGGCACAGGTTGGGCCCTATGAATAGAATTGCTTTAAATCATGTTCTACGTATCTCACCTTCTCCATTACTCCTAACCAAAGCAGCTTTTGCAGAGGACTGCTCACCAGATCTACATATCTTAGTTCTTGCAGCTGGTGCTGCAAAAGAGGAACACAGGTTTTGCATATCAGCTTGTGCTTCTCACATCCAGTGTGTGTGTGTGTGCTTGTGTGTGTGTGTGTGTGTGTGTGTGTGTGTGTGTGTGTGTGTGTAAGGCTTGCTATGTAACTTTGACAGGATCATCTCAATTTTATGCAGCCCAGACTGGCCTTGAACTTGTGACAAACTTCTACTTCGGTCTCCTCCCGATGACAAGCACGAGCCGACTCACTGGGCAGGGCGCATATTTTGCTGGCTGGATCTAAAGTTGCAGATTTGTCAATCATGAACTGCTGCTAGTTTTGCTGTTCCTCTATCCCTCTCTCCTTTCCCATCCTTCTACCCCTCCCCCCCTCTTCATCTTTCTTCTCTCCCTCCCTCCCATCCCTGCTTCCTCCCTCTCTCCCTTCCTTTCCTACTTTCTGTATTTTGTCCAACTGCAGCTGCCTTTGGTCACTTTTACATTTATTTTAGAGTCAGTACATTATGTGTTCCCTGGTTCCATCCATATTTTTCTTTTCTTTTCTGCTTTGGTTTGCTATAATTACTAGAGTAAGAGTAAAACAACTGATCTATGCTGTCAGTGTAAATTGTCCATATATTTTCTTTGCATAAGAAATAAAATGGGGGCTGGAGAGATGGCTTAGTGTTTAAGGTGCTTGCCTGCAAAACCAAAGGACCTAGGTTCAATTCTCCAGTTCGCATGAAAGCCGGATGCACAAGGTGGCGGCACATGCATCTGGAGTTTGTTTGTAGTGGCTAGAATCCCTGGTGCACCCCCCCCTCTTCCACCCCTCTCTCTCCCTCTTTCCCTCTCTCAAATAAATAACATAAATAAAAAGAATTAAAATAAAAGGAAATAAAATGGAGGCAGGGAGTGTATGACATTCTAGTAACCCAATAAAAGAAATTTAAAATACATTTTTAAAAGTACATGGAAACAAAATTCAATTTTAGTAAGGAGACGTTTTCATTTACATGTTTATTAATAAAAGGGAGACATAATTCTAGGAGGAAGCAGACGTGTTATAATGCTGCTGGTAAAAAAGAACAGGGGAGTTCTGAGTAAGACCTAGGCTTACTTAGGGTGATTTTGGTAAGCTTCAGTACAAGAAAAGCCAAATTACTGATAATGTTCCACTAAAGAATGGGAAACCAATAATTTTGACCTGTGGGGAAAAAAGATCTAGCAGGTGATGCTTGAGGAATAAAAAATTACTATGTATTGTAAGACTGTTAATCTGAACTGAGTTCTGGGAATATATGTTTCACTATGGTGTGTGCGTGTGTGTGTGTGCATGTGTGTGTGTGTGTGTGTGTGTACACCCACATGCACCAGTATCTCTTACCATTGCAAAAGAATGCCCGTCAGCTTTCATGTGGTGCCTGGGGAATTGAACTCAAGTTGGCAAGCTTTGATAGCAAGTACTTTTAACTTGAGCCATCTCCCCAGTCCAAGAAGGTATGTTTGGAATTCTTTTAACTGTATATTTTGAAGGATATATATTATTACAGAGATTAGGTAATTAATAGCATGTATTGGAAAAAAATTGGGGGGGCTATATTAAACATGTCATGGAACATGATGAGATACATTCAAAATAATAAAAATAATCTCAGTGACAGCTTCTAGAAATTTTATTTTTGAATTATTGTTAAATCTTGACAGTGCTTACTCAGCAAACCATGCTAGCCCTGTTTTCTAATACCTATATTTTGAAAAGTTACTGACTTCACTTCTCTTCATACTCCAAACCCTTCACAATATTCTTTTAAATTCAACAGTAAACCATTGGTAATCATTACCAATATTGCAAGTGAAAAAAAGTCGATAGTCTGATAGCTGATGAGAGAAGAACAGAATATTCTCTCACCAGGTTTTCAGGACTGGATCATGTTTACAGAATTACCACATGATCCAGCTGTACTGCTTATATTGGGCGATATTTTCCAGAGAAACAAATCCAATAGAATGTGTATCTTTCAGAAAGAGAGATTCACCTGGGAGTGGTGGCGCACGCCTTTAATCCCAGCAGTCAGGAGGCAGAGGTAGGAGGATCACCGTGAGTTCGAGGCCACCCTGAGACTACATAGTGAATTCCAGGTCAGCCTGGAGTAGAGTGAAACCCTACCCCTACCTCAAAATACCAAAAAAAAAAAAAAAAAAAAAAAGAAAGAAAGAAAGAAAGAAAGAAAGAAAGAAAGAAAGAAAGAAAGAAAGAAAAAAAGAAAGAAAGAAAGAGAGATTCAGACACTAGGAGGTGGAGAGTCCAACGATAGCTGCCGTAGTTATCTTTTGGTTGCTGGGACAAAGCACCCTCCCAGAAACAGCTGGTGGGGGAAAGTTCGGTTTTGGCTCACAGTCAGTCTTAAGGGGAAGCCTCATGATGGCGGGACAAGATGCTCCTAGAGGATGGGCTGGACATCACCTCCTGCCAGAGCAGGTGGAAAGCAGCAGCAGGAGAGGGAGCTGAACTCCGGCAAGGGACGATTTGCTATAACCCCCAAAGCCAGCCTCCAGCTACACATATCCTCTAGCAAATCTCCATCTTGCACACTGCCAGCAGCTGGGGACCCATGAGTCGGCGGGGGTGGGGGGGCATTTGATTTTAACCACCACAATGGCTGACATGCAGCTGAGAGCTCAGTAGGTTCCCAGTCCATGAAGCTGGGTGTCTCAGCAATGTTAAATCTGGCACGGAAGGCCTAGGAGACGTTTAGAGTCACTTGTCTTCATGCCATATTGGAAGGGCGGTAGCAGGATTCATGGCAGCAGAGATAGAAGCAAATAGGAAGTGCTGCATTCCCTGGCAAGAAGAAAACCTGCCAGGCAAACATGACCACGTTTCCCCTCTTTCTAGCTGGGCCATCTTTAGGAAGCTGCCACCTACTATTAGGGGAAGTCTCCTCAGTTAAATTTTCTAGAAATGCTTGCTATCCTAGACCATCACAAGGCACATCTCCTAGTTGGTTACAGATTATGTGTCAAGTTGACAGTCAAGATTGATCATCACAGGACCACACCTTGTCAATGTGACAGTCAACAACATCTCCTTACGCCATGCCTAATTTCCAAATGAAGACAATAGAAAAGGGGAAATCGATATCTAGACAAAAAAACATGCATGTTTGAGCACATTTGCCAGCAAAGAACATGAAAATTAGTAATGGAAAGTACAACCAACTTTTCTTTTGAGAAAATGACAAATCACATATTGACAGAAATTCTTTCCATTCCAATATATATAGACTGATAAGCAAGTCTTAAGAGACATTACTTGATGCCCCAGTTGTCAGGAAATTCACACACACACTCACACACACACATCCTCAGATGCTGAAAATGGTGGCGATATACAGATCTTGAAAGAGAAATTAAAGGTTGAACCAGAGTTAGCATGCCTAATCTCCTTGTAGTCAAAGCTGGAGTTTTAAATAGTTTCATGTGTATAATTTGTTTTCTCCTTATTATTTGGTCTGGGACCCAAGGCCCTAGTTTTGTACTAGCCACAGAATGTATCTTCCTATATCAGTTCACACCATCCAGACACTTTCTCTCAGGCATGCGTAGGGATTTGTCTCCTGCAGGATTCTAGATACAATCCAGCTGACGACAGGAAGTCACCTCTCCATGTCCTTGTTGATGTGACATTCAAATATGGTCCTAAGCCAGTCTTCTACCTCTTGTCTTCCTAGGCTCATGGGCTTCTCATAATGAGAAACGCATCCAGTCCAACTTCAGATGTCCTCATGGTCTTTGACAGTCCCAACACTGTTCAAAAGTTCAAAGACCCTTGTGAGACTTATTTTGCTTAACTGAGATCCAATATGAAATTAATAGAAAAAGCTAATGTACGTACGTATTGTACATAATATACAATATACAATGGCATGGGTAAACATTCCCATTCCAAAATGGGAGGCATTGAGGCACAGGAAGGAAAGATGAGACTAAAACAAGATCAAAACTTAATTTGTCAAACATCAAATTCTCTAGCTCTGTGTTTGCCACTTAGAGCCTGTGATTGACTTATCTGGGCTCCAAAGGGCTTGGATTGCTGCTTCTCTCCAGGTTTGCTGCCTATAGCACACATAGATGTTTCCCATGGGATCTCTATTCCATATACACGGCTTTACTCGCAGTATGTGCCATGGTCCTGGCAAATCCAACATCCTGGAGTTTCATACATGTATATGTATAATAGCTTTTGATCATTTTCACTTTCATTACCATCTCTTATTCCCTCCTAACATCACTAACTCCTTGTTCTTTCAACCAATTCCTTTCCTACTTTCATGTCTTTTTTCAAGACCCACTGAATTAAATTGTTGTTGCTTGCATGAGCGTGGGTGTGGGAGGGATGGCTTAGTAGTTAAGGTGTTTGCCTGCACAGCCAAAGGACCTGGGTTTGATTCCCCAGGACCCATCTAAGCCAGATGCACAAGGGGGCGCACGCATCTGGAGCTTATTTGCAGTGGCTACAGGCCCCGCCATGCCCATTCTCTCACTCTCTGTCTGTCTGCCTCTTTCCCTCTCTCACTCTCTCAAAATAATAAATAAAATAAATAAAACAAACAAACAAAATCTCAGCAATTTATGGTCCCTGGAAACCCCAATGTGCATGCACGTGTGCACGCGTGCTCACACCCACACACCCACCCTTCAATATGAAACCGAGCATTCCAGCTGGGAAGAGGAGACTTCAGTCACGGAGTCAGGACTGAGCTCTGTCCACAGAGACCCAAAGACAACAAACCAAAATAGGCCAAATCAAATCTGTTCCTCTCCACCAAGATAGATTCTATTTCCCTATTTGTCCTTACATTAACTACTATGACAATTGCTGCTACAGCAACTGTACGCCAATAAAAACAAAAACAATGGAATTTAGGGCTGGAGGTATGGGTTAGCAGTTAAAGCCTTTGCCTGCAAAGCCAAAGGACCCAGGTTTGATTCCCCAGGACCCACGTTAACCAGATGCACAAGGGGGCACACATGTCTAGAGTTCATTTGTAGTGGCTGGAGGCCCTGGCACACTCATTCTCTCACTCTTTCTCATTCTTTCTCCCTCTTCCTCTGTGAAATAAATAAATAAATAAAAATAAAATATTAATATACATATTTGGTTTTTCAAGGTAGGCTTTTACTCTGGCCTAGGCTGACCTGGAACTCACTCTGTAGTTTCAGGGTGGCCTCGAACTCATGGCAATCCTCCTACCTCTGCCTCCCGAGTGCTGGGACTAAAGGCGTGTGCCACCACGCCTGGCTAAAAAATATTTTTTAAAAAGTAGAATTTATACCTTGAAAGTAATAGTAACATTTTAAAGAAGTAAAGCTACACAGAAGAAAGAAGCCACCTTTCCCTTTCTTTAGTTTCATGCTGTTAATATCAACACTGACCCCAACATTCTGTCTGGGTTTCCCGTCCTCTGTGTCTTGCTGGGGAATGGGTGTCAAAGCTTCGGGGAAGTCCAGTGAACTGCAATGAAGAGCATGGTTTCTGATGCATATTCTCACCAGGTCTTCCCATGGAATTGTTTCTAGGGTGATGTTTTTTTTTTCTTCCAAATTTTTATTAACAACTTCCATGATTATAAAAAATACCCCATGGTAATACCCTCCTTCCCCCCACTTTCTCCTTTGAAACTCCATTCTCCATCATATCCCCTCCCCGTCTCAATCAGTCTCTCTTTTAATATTGATGTCATGGTCTTTTCCTCCTCTTATGATGGTCTTGTGCAGGTAGTGTCAGGCACTGTAAGTTCATGAATATCCAGGTCATTTTGTGTCTGGAGGGAGCATGTTGTATGGAGTCCTACTCTTCCTTTGACTCTTACATTCTTTCCGTCACCTCTTCCGCATTAGACCCTGAGCCTTGGAAGGTGTGATAGAAATATTGCAGTACTGAGCACTGTGGTCATTTCTTTCCATCACCATGATACATTCTGAGTCATCCCAAGGTCACTGCCATCTGAAAAGAGAAGATTCTCTACCAAAAGTGAGAGTAGCATTAATATAAGGGTATGAGCATTGACAGAAGTGCTTACTGGGCAGTTTGATAAGCATAGTATATACATTTAGCCGGACAGCAGCAGACGTTTCACCCCTAGGGCTCATGACTACCCCTGTTTTAAGTTTTCAGTATCAGGGATGTATTTCCTCCCATGGAGCAGGCCTACAGTCCAATTAGAGGGCAGTTGGTATCCACCATGACAGATGTGCCACTATTGCATAGGGTGATGTTTTTCACCTGGGCAGTTTATAGGAGATTTTTTCAGAGTCCCAAGGTAGAGTGAGGCTGAAAGTGGGATTAAAATCCCACCAGATAAGATTTACAGAGTGTGGTCAAAAACAATTGCAGGCGATTTCAATGCCACTCAATGAGTTAAAAAATCAATGCAAGACATAGTGCTGAGAAGAAGGGACAGAGGAATGTCCAGCACTGAAACATCTCACACCCTCCAACGCTCAGGGTCCATTGCTGAAGAGGTGGTGGAAAGAATGTAAGAGCCAAAGGAAGAGTGCTACTCCTTAAAATGAAACTGCCCAGACAGAAATTGGCCTCAATGTCCATGACCTCACAGTGCCTAGCAATACCTTCAAAAAACAATCATAATAGGAGAAAAAGACCATGACTTCAAAATAAAAGAGAGACTAATGGAGAGAGGGAGGGGATATGATGGAGAGCAGAGTTGTGAAGGTGAAAGTGGGGGAGGGGAAGGAAATACCATGCTTTGTTGTCTGTAAGTGGAGAAGTTGTCAATAACAAACATTATTTAAAAAACCCCAATGCAAGAATATGGTATGTGTGGGAAAAGTCTTTAAGGATTTTCTCACCACGTTATTTTTTCACACACACTCCATTTTTTGCAAGCCTGTCTATGTGGAGCTGAGATTTCTCCCTGGCTCACAGCACTTTAAGTGGCGTGGTAACATCAAAAAGTTTGTTTCAACTTCCTGTCTCCTAGTATTAGGACAAAGGAGTGGCCACAGGGAAAGACGCATGTGGCTGCTAAACCCACAATAAAGCGCACCACATAAACATACCCTGGCAAGTCTACCTGCGTCAAAGTGAGTTCCTGATAGATCAATAGATAGATTTAAGATGCCTCTGTGTAATTTGCTAATAAGCGAATGAAAGTTTCTGTTTCATAGTCTTTATTTGCACATCGGAGACTACTTTTCATTTAAGAAATTGAAATGCAGAAAAAGGAGTGTTGGACATTGAGCTACTCAAGCACAACAGAAACCACCGTCTCCTCTCATCTTGAAATATACGGAAGCATTACAATTAGTGAGGCATGGTGACCAAGTCTAGCCCTGTCTCTATCTCCTGAGGAGGCTGAGCCACCAGGATCACTGGAGACCTGGGGTTCAAGCCCAGCAATGGCAAAATACTGAAAGCTCACTTCACGCACACACAAATGTCTCCTAGCTGGGTGTGGAGGCGCACGCCTTTAATCCCAGCACTTGGAAGGCAGAGGTAAGAGGATCTCTGTGAGTCCAAGGCCACCCTGAGACTATATAGTGAATTCCAGGTCAGCCTGAACTAGAGTGATACCTTACCTCAAAAATCCAAACAAAAAAGCCGGGCGTGGTGGCACATGCCTTTAATCCCAGCACTCGGGAGGCAGAGGTAGGAGGATTGCCATGAGTTCGAGGCCACCCTGAGACTCCATAGTGAATTCCAGGTCAGCCTGGGCTAGAGTGAGACCCTACCTCGAAAAACCAAAAATTAAAAAAAATCCAAAAAAAATTATCCTAAATCCTAAATTCCAAGTCCCCAACCATTATTAACGCTACTTCTATTCAATTAACATAATAAAGAAACTACCATGTAGAAATAATTGATCAATGCCGTCACGTACTCTGAAAATTCGATTTAGTTTTTATTTTTGAAGATTTTATTTATTTATTAGAGACAGAGGCAGAGAGGGAGAAAGTGAGAATGGGAACGCCAAGGTCTCCAGCCACTGAAAATGAACTCCAGAGGCATGCACCCCGCTGTGCATCTGGCTAATGTGGGTCCTGGGGAATGAAACCTGAGCCCTTTGGCTTTGTAGACAAACACCTTAACTGCTAAGCTATCCCTCCACCCCTGATTTAGTTTTTAATTAAGATGTAATCTTTTTTAAAAAAATTATTTATTTATTTATTCATGTGAGAGCGACAGACACAGAGAGAAAGACAGATAGAGGGAGAGAGAGAGAATGGGCGCACCAGGGCTTCCAGCCTCTGCAAATGAACTCCAGACTCCAGATGCGCCCCCTTGTGCATCTGGCTAACGTGGGACCTGGGGAACCGAGCCTCCAACCGGGGTCCTTAGGCTTCACAGGCAAGCGTTTAACTGCTAAGCCATCTCTCCAGCCCTAAGACGTAATCTTATATGCAGGACTGTTCAGTTTCATGAGTATGCCACAAAGCAGGTGCCATGGCTGACACACTGATTATTACTGCCTTCGTGATCACTTTTAAGACGATGATCACGTCATTTGCAAAGATAGATAATTTGATTTCTACCTTTCCTATTTACATCACTTTCATCTTTCTCTGTTTTATTGCTCCTGTAAAGACAGCTAATATTACACTGAATAATATTAGAAAATAAGCATCCTTGTCTGCTTCATGAGTGTAGAGTAAGTGTTTCCAGGTTTTCTACATCTAGTATAGTGTTCCTAATAGGCTTGGTGTGAATAATCATTATATTTCTTGTGTTTCTCCATTCCCCAGGGTTTTTGTCATGACAAGATGTCGAGATTTGTCAACTGACTTCGAGGCATCAATTGCGACAATATGGTTTCTTTCTTAAGTCTGTTTTTGGCTCTATTACTTTTATCGATTTACATATGTTGAGCCATCTTTGCATCTTTGGATTGAAACAACTCAGTTCATATTTTTTTCTTTAATTCAGTTTTCAAGTACTTTTTTTTTTTAAATTTATTTATTTGAGAGCGACAGACACAGAGAGAAAGACAGATAGAGGGAGAGAGAGAGAATGGGCGCACCAGGGCTTCCAGCCTCTGCAAACGAACTCCAGATGCGTGCGCCCCCTTGTGCATCTGGCTAACGTGGGACCTGGGGAACCGAGCCTTGAACCGGGGTCCTTAGGCTTCACAGGCAAGCGCTTAACCGCTAAGCCATCTCTCCAGCCCAGTTTTCAAGTACTTTATGGAGAATTTTTGCATCCATATTCATCAGGGGTGTGTGTGTGTGTGTGTGTGTAGGTGTGTAGAGAGAGAGAGAGAGAGAGAGAGAGAGAGAGAGAGAGAGAGAATGAGAGAGAGAGAGAGAGAGAGAGAATGATTGATTCAAGATTAGACCGGCTTTATAGAATGAGTTCAGCAGTGTTCCCTCCCTTTCCACTTCAAGGGACAGTTCATGGACCAATCGGGTGGCTTTCCTTTGAAGGCTTGGTAGTGTCAGCAGTCTATCTGATCTCGGTTTTTCCTTCCCCGAGAGACTGTTTATTGCTCCCTCCGTGTCAGTGTTTGTTGTGAGTTGGTTGTACTTGTTTATGTGCTCCGGACTTCATTGTTTTCTTCAATGGCCCTCAGGTTTCTCCAGTGTGTTGATAGTCTTTAGGTATTTATGTAGTTTCCATTGCTGTTAATTTCTAGTTTTTTAAAGATTTTTTAATTTTTATTGATTAGAGACAGAGAGGGGGAGAGAGAATGGGCACGCCAGGGCCTCTAGCCACTGCAAACAAACTCCAGATGCATGTGCTACCATTGTGCATCTGGCTTATGTGAGACCTGGAGAATCGAACCTGAGTCCTTAGGATTCACAGGCATGCACCTTAACCACTAAGCTATCTCTCCAGCCCCTTAATTTCTAGTTTTATTCCACTATCATAGGGTAAGAAATAACTCTGACTCTTTTTAATTTTTTTTGTTTATTTTTACTTATTTGAGAGCAACAACAGACAGAGAGAGAAAGAGGCAGAGAGAGAGAGAGAGAGAGGAGAGTGGGCATGCCAGGGCTTCTAGCCACTGCAAACAAACTCCAGATGCGTGAGACCCCTTGTGCATCTGGCTAACGTGGCTCCTGGGGAATCGAGCCTTGAACCAGGGTCCTTAGGCTTCACAGGCAAGCGCTTAACCGCTAAGCCATCTCTCCAGCCCAACTCTGACTCTTTTGTTTTTGTTGTGGTTTGCTTTTAGTGACAGTTCCATGGGCTGCTGAGAAGAATGTGCACGCAATATCAGCAAGAATATTCTGTAGAGTGTAGAGATTTCCTGTTCCCTTGATCTGTCATATTGTTCAAAATCATATATGCAAATCATTGAAAATAATATACTTTCCCCATAACATAGTGATTTAAAGCAAAGAATCAGACTTACCAAATATACTCCAGTGTTAGTTATAATTGTTATTAAGTTTTCTTTCATTCAGGTCCAAAAATTGTGACTTTAATCAAATAGTTTTGCTATAATTCCTTATGAAATATCCTGACTATAATTTCATATCTGTTGTGTTTGCGCAGGGTCAAGGCTTATGATTGCTATGGTTGGATGTTTATGTGTCTTTGAAATTTTATTTACTGAATTCATTTTACTTAATCCCTAGTGAAAGAATACTAACGGAGGGGATATTAGAGCCCATTGCGACAGCTCTGCCCTCACGATGGGATTCCTGCTTATCCAAGAGCTCCCGCCTCTCCAGGCCTCTGCCCCTTTATTCTCCCGCTGAACAAAGACAGGGCAGCACGAGGTTACCCCAGAAGCAGACCAGAACTTCCCCAGACACCAGATCCTCCAGTGCCATGGAAATGGCTTTTTCAGCCTCCGCCCCTGTGATAAGTAAGTGTCTGTGATTTGTCAGGTATATTTATGTAGAAGCACAAATTACTCACATAACTGCAACTCGACAAAGTCAAAATGGGACAACACATTTCACAGTGATTGTATTTCTTGTTACTCACCGAAGATAAAAGAACACTTAAGGTAGATTTTGTTCTTTCCATTTTTATGTTTTTATAAAATTTTATATTGATGCCCAGTCTATGTGCTGATATTGGTGGCTAAATAAACGTTTTATCCCTTTGCAATGACATAAACAAAATAACTATATACTATTTTGGTTTGGACGGAACGAAATATTCATTTCTACTTAAGAGCTCACTTAAGTATAGAATAAACATAAATGATAGCATACATGCCAAGTTTTAGAGAAATCATCATCAAAAACCTGAAATGGGGCTGGAGAGATGGCTTAGCGGTTATCATCATCCATTACAACATGGTGATGGACCCAACGTTAGGCAGGTCTTCTGTAGGTAATGACATTTGCTGTGAGGTCGGGAGTACACGTTTTGTCTGTAAGGCAGCATTCCAGAGCCCGGCTTCCTTTCCTTTGCCTCCAAGATTCTTCCCAGTGTCTCTTCTGCAAAGGTTCCTGAGCCTTACAGGCTTTGGCAAGGGATGACACACTCAGAACTGGACTTTCAACGGTGACTTCTTCCCAGCACTTTCAGGTTTGTGACACTTTTATTTTCTTAGGATGTTTACTTTCGTAACAGATTTCCTGAGATTCTGTTTTCAGAAAGATTGAATGCATCCCTCTTATGGCATCAAGTTCTAGTTATTTTCAGAAACTTGCTGTGATTGTTAAACAGGATTGCTAAGGAAACTTGTTCCTCTACTTGAAAAATTTCTTATGCTAGTTAAGAATTTTTAGAATTTGGGTCTGGAGAGATGGCTGAGCAGTGAAGGGGCCTGTGAAGCCTCAGGACCCAGGTTCAATTCTCCAGAACCCACATAAGCCAGATGCACATGGTGGCACATAATGTCTAGAATTCATTTGTAATGGCTAGAGGGCCTGGTGTGCCCATTCTCTCTCTCTCTCCCTTCCTCTTTCTCATAAATAAATAGAGAAGAAGAAAATACATTTTAACATTTTCTTAGAACTTGCTTCTTTCTCGAAAAAACATGAAATGACGGATGATACCAGTGTTAAGGAAAGGTCCTGGAGGACCTGGTGCCCGGGCCGGGAGGCCATGGATGCAGCTGTGTTCAGGTTGAAGGGCTTGTGGAGGCAAAGCCAAAGACCAGGAGAGGATCCCCATCCCCTGGTCAAGGACATGAAGATCAAGTCTCTGCAGTTCCATCTGTTCTTTCTGCCATCAAGGAGTCTGAGATTACTGACTTGCTCCTGGGGGTGGCCTGGACGGACGAGGTTCTGAAGATCCTGCCAGTTACAGACACAAACTCACGCTGGCCAGCGGACCAGGTTCAAGGCTTTTCTCCCCACTGGGGACTACAGTGGTCTTATCAGCCTGGGTGTTGAGTGCCCCGAGGAGGTAGTCTCTGCCATCCGAGGGGCCATGATCCTGGTCAAGCTCTCCCTTGTGCCTGTCTGGGGCGACAAGATTGACAAGCCCCACACGGTCCCCTACAAGGTGGAAGGCCGCTGTGGCTCTGTGCTGGTGCTCCTCCTCTCTGCCCACTAGGACAATGGCATTGTCTCTGCCCCCGTGCCCAAGAAGCTGCTGCTGGTAGCTGGCATTGATGACTGATACACTTCAGCCAGGGGCTGCACTGCCACCCTGGGCAACTTTGCTAAGGCCACCTTTGATGCCATCTCCAAGACCTACAGCTACCCAACCCTCTACCTCTAGAAAGAGACTATTACCCAAGTCTCTCCAGCAGGAATTCACTGAACCATCTTATGAAAACCCACAACAGAGTCTCAGTGCAAAGACCCAGCCTCCACCTGGGGCTACTACAGAAAATGAAAGTGAATTAAGCCTGTGAAAAAATTCTTACAATTTATTTATTTTTAATTAATTAATTAATTTGTTTATGAGAGAGAGAGGGAGATAGAGAGAGAGAATGGGCATGCCAGGGCCTCTAACCACTGCAAATGAACTCCAGACCCATGCACCACCTTGTGCATCTGGCTTATGTGGGTCCTGTGGAGTTGAATCTGGGTTCTTAGGCTTTGTAGGCAAGCACTTTAACCACTAAGCAATCTCTCCAGCCTGAAGTTAGTTTTTAATAATTCATTTCCTTCTTAATTAAATCAAAACCCTTAGCTGGGGATGATACACATACTTGTACCCTCAGAATTCAGGAGGCTGAGGCAGGAGGATCACAATTTTGCGGACACCCTGAGCTACTTAACAAGCTGTAACTAAAAAAAAAGAAAAAATTAAAAAAACTAGTCCATCTATCAAACAAACAAATACCTTCCCTCTCCAAGATTCCCCAACAAACAAAAACAATTAAAAAAAAAACTTAAGGACTGAAGCGATGGCATAGCAGTTAAGGCATTTGCCTGTAAAGCCAAAGGATCCCGGTTTGATTCCCCACGACCCATGTAAGCCAGATGCACAAGGTGGTGCATGCATCTGGAGTTCGTTTGCAGTGGCTGGAGGCCCTAGTGCACCCATTTTTCTCTCTCTCTCTGCCTCTTTCTCTCAAATAAATAAGTAAATATATGTATATTAAAAAAGCCTTAGGCCTTAATTAATGAAATGGTTTATAAATTGGCACACCAAACTCATTTGACACAACTGTTTCTACTGCTTTCACTAATAATACAATTACAACAAAGAAACATTTAATTTATTCTTCTTTACCTACTCTTAGTTTTAAAGTCAAAAGGCATAAGTGAAGTCACTATAATATGGTAACAATAATTAGATTGGTAACAATAATAAATATTTGTGTAAGTTTTGTGATGACCACATTGCATTAACTATGCCACATTGTGAAGAATATATCATAGTCTGTCTATATGTCTTTTTAATATTTTATTTTTAAATTTATTTTAGAGAGAGAAAGGTGGAGAGAGAGAGAGGGAGAATGGACATACCAGGGCCTCCAGTGACTGTAAATGAACTCCAGATGCATGTGCCACCTTGTGCATCTGGCTTACGTGGGTCCTGAGGAATTGAACCTGGGTTCTTAGGCTTTACAGACAACCAGTAAGCCATCTCTCCAGCCCTCTATATGTCTTTTAGATCTCATGGGACAGTCACTGAAAATCATGGTGGGACTCAGAGAAAACAAGCCATCTCCTGCCAGGCCTTCACTGAGTTGTTTCGTCATAGAATGTGCCCAGTTTTTCTCAGGTTCCTCCCAGCCATTGAAATCTCTTGAAGCAGGATTTGTTTTGCTCCAGTAGATGGACAGAACTCTGCTTCAGTTTTCTGTCCCCTTGAATCGAAATAAAAGGGTGGCCTGCGGGATAGATCTCCGTAATGATCACACGTGGGAAGCTGTCCCCGGTGGAGAAGGACCAGGTGATCACGAGTGTGCCGGAGCAGAGCTCGGGTAAGAGGAAGACACAAGAAGTCACTGTGGGGCTAGAGAGATGGCTTAGCGGTTAAGCACTTGCCTGTGAAGCCTAAGGACCCCGGTTCGGGGCTCGGTTCCCCAGGTCCCACGTTAGCCAGATGCACAAGGGGGTGCACGCGTCTGGAGTTCGTTTGCAGTGGCCGGAAGCCCTGGCGCGCCCATTCTCTCTCTCTCCCTCTATCTGTCTTTCTCTCTGTGTCTCTCGCTCTCAAATAAAATAAATAAAAATTTTTTTAAAAAAAAGTCACTGTGTTTCACGCCCCCTTGTGAACCTCTATGATGTCGAGGCCCCGGATTGTAGGGAGTGGCGTTTCATCTGCTGGACGTGTCTCCGCAGGGAAAAGATGAACAGGACAAAGGATTTCAGCCACACAAACAGGGGGATGACCATTCCCAGCTTGAGGAAAAGTTGATGACTAACAAACTGTCTTTCATTCACATGTACATGTACATGTGCAGTTTGTTGCTAGAATCCTTTCATGTTTATGAAATGTTTATGAAATTTGCTTTCCACTGTGTTGTTTTAACCTGATTCATTTTAAATTTATTTATTACTCTTTCTGGTTTTTCAAGGTAGGGTCTTACTCTAGCTCAGGCTGACCTGGAATTCACAATGTAGTCTCAGGATGGCTTCAAACTCTCAGTGATCTTCCTACCTCTGCCTCCCTAGTGCTGGGATTAAAGGTGTGCACCACCATGCCTGGCTTTAAATTTATTTTTAATGGACTTTTATGGAATACAATAGATGCTGTTTTCATATATGTATGCAATGCTAATGCCTAAGTCAATTTAACATATGCATCACCTCAATTACTTTTTATGATTAGAACACAAAATTTTCTCTTGCTAGTTGTTAGGAATATAGTACAGTGTAATTTATTATTGTCACCACGTAGTATGATCAATGTCTTCTCAACTGAAACTTTATTTTCACATCTATCTCTCCACCCCTGGTACTGAGAAATCTCTGGTAAGCCTTCCCTAACTCTATATTTCTACTTTTTCACAAGGAACTTGTTAATGAAATCATGTAGTGTTTGTTTGTGTCCCTGGCTTATTTTACTTTAAAAATTCTCTTATTTTCATTCAATATCCTCTTTCTTTGAACATTTATCTCAGCTGTTTGGTCTCTTCTGCCTACTAAGGGTTCTCTGGGATTGTGTAATGTTTTTCTCCTTTTTTTAAATATTTTTTGTTCACTTTTTATTTATTTATTTGAGAGTGACAGACACAGAGAGAAAGACAGATCGAGGGAGACAGAGAGAATGGGCGAGCCAGGGCTTCCAGCCACTGCAAAGGAACTCCAGACGCATGTGCCCCCTTGTGCATCTGGCTAACGTGGGACCTGGGGAACCGAGCCTCGAACCGGGGTCCTTAGGCTTCACAGGCAAGTGCTTAACCGCTAAGCCATATCTCCAGCCCTGTGTAATGTTTTTCTTTGGCCTATATTTTCCTTCTTAATTGTTGGTTATGCTTTTGTTTTTAGAATTTACCTTTTTATTGTAGTTAAATATTTAACCTATGTAATTGTCCATGATTTCTTTTTTAACTTTGAGGAGTTTCCAAACTGAGTTACACAGTGAAATCCGGTAGACCGTCACTGCCATCTCCTGGCATTACCTTTATTTTCTAATGCATCTCTTACAAGCTAGTGATAGCCAGATAATTGTTGGAAAGATTTTAATTCCAAATTTCAAGTCTGTTAAGTCTTGTTCTTAAATGTCAGATAGCTTTAATTGTTATTTGAGGATTTTGCTGCAAACACTAACAAGCTATTTCTTTTATGAGGAATTAGTTACTATGGACATGAGACCTATGAATGACTATATTGAGATGCTCATATATGTATTTAACATTTTCAATCAAAGCTTTTACATAACATTCAACATATCTATTCTTCTCAAATGGAGTCACTATTTTCAGTTAAAAATAGAATATTTAACCCTCCTTTACTTTTATTTATTTTAAGCTGGGTGTGGTAGTACATGCCTTTCTTTCTTCCTTCCTTCCTTTGTTCCTTCCTCCCTCCCGCCCTCCCTCCCTCCTTCCCTCCCTCCTTTCCCTCCTTCTTTCCTTTCTTTCTTTCACAGAGAAAGAGGGAGGGAGAGAGGGAGAATGGGTGCACCAGGGCCTCTAGCCACTGCAAACGAACTCCAGACACCTGTGTCCCCTTATGTATCTGGCTAACGTGGGTCCTGGGGAATCAAACTGGGGTCCTTTGGCTTTGCAGGCCAATGCCTTAACCGCTAAGCCATCCCTCCATCTCTACAGTTATTTTTAGTCACCACATAAATAGGGTTGGATTAGGCATTGCCAAACACAGTTTCTTTCACTTAGTTCTCCTTCCTGTCCTTGTGTCCTTCCTCTCTGTCCACCACTTGTCTGCTTTTATGTCCCATGTGTCCTGTCCTCTGCCCCTTCCTCAGCATCTCTTTTCACCTTAGTCTCCTTTGCAGCTTTTTCGGCTTTGCACACATTTGTTTCCCGTTTACATATACACATGCACACATGAAAAGCTAGGTTCTCCATTTGAGAGAGAACATGAGGGCTTGATCTTCCTGAATTTGAGTCACCTTGCTTAACATCATTCTTTCAGACCCAACCATTTTCCTGCAGATTTCCTAATTTCGGTTTTCTTTAGTAAAATTCCATTGTGTACATTTTCTTTAATCTGTTGATCGGTATCAAGGCATGCCCTTGCCTTGTGAGTGATGATCTGAATGTCACTGTTGACTGTTGTAACAGCTCCCTTTTTATCTCTAATTTTGTGAATTGGAACAGTGTTTTAGTCTCTATGTCATTAATCTCTGCCTTAATATTTATTAGTTCTTTCTGTCTTCTGGGTTTTTGATTGGTTTCTTGTCTTTCTAGAGCCTTGAGGTAAACCATTAAGTCATTTATTTTTAAAGAGTCTCTGATTTGTATTTATTTATTTTCAGAGGCAAGTCCAACAGACTGCAAAGCCAAAGCCATTTCTCCAGCCTATCTCGTTGATTTTTTTGTTTGTTTGTTTGTTTTGTTTTTCGAGGTAGGGTCTCACTGTAGCCCAGGCTGACCTGGAATTCACTATGGAGTCTCCAGGTGACCTCGAACTCACGGCAATCCTTCTACCTCTGCCTCCCGAGTGTGGGATTAAAGGCGTGCGCCACCACGCCGGCCTTGTTGATGTTTTAATGTGAGCACTTACAGCCACAAACTTCATTTGGACTCCTGAACTGTGTCCCACAGGAACTTGTACTATCGTTTGCATTTGTTTATAGTGACTTTTTAATTTCCTCCCTGATTTTTCAATGTCCTATATGCTTTGTTCAAAAGCATGTCATTCAGTCTCCAGGAAATTTGTATAGTTTTTGTAGTCTCTTGCTGTTGATTTCTACTTTGAACTGATAGGAAACAAATAATTATCACATTTTTTCTTGAATCTGTTAAGGGTTGTGTTGTGGCCTATTATACGAACAATTTTGGAGAAAGTTCTAAGCACTTCTGAGAAGAATGTATTCCCTATTCATTGGGTGGAATATTTGGTATATATCTATTAATCTATAGTGTAGTTTAGCTCTGAAGTTTCCTTGATAATTTTTAACTTAGAAGGCTCATTTAAACATGAAAGTCGGGTAATAATGTCTCCTACTTTTATTGTGTAAGGATCCATGTGAGCTTCCCCCCCCTTCTTTCAGTGTTGATTTTATGAAATTTAGAGCTGTGATGTTTGGTTCTCAGTTTTTTAAAAATATTTTATTTTTACTTTATTTCATTTATTTATTTATTTATTTTGGTTTTTCGAGGTAGGGTCTCACTCTGGCCAAAGATGACCTGGAACTCACTATGTAGTCTCAAAGTGGCCTCAAACTCACTGCGATCCTCCTACCTCTGCCTCCCCAGTGCTGGGATTAAAGGCGTGTGCCACCACGCCCAGCTCTTTATTTATTTATTTGACAGAGGAAGAGGGAGAGAGAGAGAGAGAATAAATGGGCACACTAGGGCTTCCAGCCACTGCGAATAACCTCCAGATGCATACGCCCCTTCTGCATCTGGCTAAAGCGAGTCCTGGGATTCAAACCTGGGTCCTTTGGCTTTTCAGGCAAACATCTTAACCATTAAGCCATCTCTCCAATCCGGTACTCAGATTTTTTCTTTTTACATCTTTGGTAATTAAATGTCTTTCTTGGAGGCAATTAACAGTTGGGAATAGAAAGGGTGGCAGGCTTTTTATGTGGGTACTGGGGATCTCTCTAGAGTCCCAGGAGTTTCTCTTTAAACCCTGTGTGTGGTTTTGTTATCAGAGTGCACTGGCTTCATGTACTCATTTGAGAAATATGTTTTCCTCTTTCACTTTCAGGATGACTACTGGTTTGAATTACAGCTGTTGGTTCTCTAAGATGAGATTTTGACAAGCAACCATATAGGCATGGGATTTTATTTTATTTTTTTAATTTTCTTTTATGAGAGAGAGACAGAGACGGAGAGAGAGAGAATTGGTGTGCCAGGGCCTCAGCCACTGTAATTGAACTCTAGATGCTTGCGCCACCTACTGGGAATATGTGTCCTTGTGCTTACCTCACCTTTGTGTGTCTGGCTAACGTGGGATCTAGAGAGTTAAACATGGGTCCTTAGGCATCACAGGCAAGCACCTTAACTGCTAAGGCATCCTTCCAGCCCCAGGATGTTCTTTGTGGAAGGATTTTAATTATATAAATTTAATTACACTTCATAAATGCCTATGTAGGTTATTTTTTATTTTTTTAGATAGGGTCTCACTATAGCCAGGATGGTCCTGTAATTTACTATGCACCTAAGACTGGCCTCAAATTCACAGTCCATCATCCAGTCTCTGTCTCCCTCATGCTGAAATTATAGGAGAGCATCACCATGCCCAACTCTTTCAAATTTCTTTACTGAATGAATATTTTATATTTTGTATAGCTCGAGGAGCCACAGAAGACCTTGAAATGAACACTGGGGAAAATAGTAGTTTAGTAATAGTAAATACTCTGAAAAAAAGAAACATTTTTGAATAACCTTGTTTGCAAAATCTTTTGGGAAAGGAACAGAACAAAAGAACTGTCTGTGGCTGACAAGACTTAAAAGGTGATGTTCCAAGATCCAACAGTTTAGAAAATAAAACTTACAAGAAAATTTAGCTATCTTGTGGCATAAAATATTTAATTCTGTAACCAAAGTTATGGCTGATAGCACTATTATAAGTTATATTGGAGTTTCTAGGACAGATATCTCAGTCCTGAGGATATTGCTCAGTGGTAGAGTGCTTACATAGCCTGCATGAGGCTCTGGGTATGATTATCAGTACTGAAAAAACAATTGTGTGTGTGTGTGTGTGTGTGTGTGTGTGTGTGTGTGTTGTGTATGTGTGTATTATTCATAAATTTTGATAAGGTTAAATATTATTTTGGGGGAGAGGAACTATAATGTTATTATGAAAAATAAACACAAGTTTATTCTTTCTTTCTTTCTTTCTTTTTTTTTTTTTTTTTTTTTTTTTTGGTTTTTTGAGGTAGGGTCTCACTCTGGTCCAGGCTGATCTGGAATTAACTCTGTAGTCTCAGGGTGGCCTTGAACTCATGGTGATCCTCCTACCTCTGCCTCACGAGTGCTGGGATTAAAGGCATGTGCCACCACGCCCGGCTTATTTCTTTATTTCTTTTTGGCTTATGTGTATGTGTGTGGGGGATATATATATATATATATATATATATATATATATATATATATATATATCACATATACACATACAAATACATACATGTGTTAACAAAGAAAGTGGGTTTGGAGCCCAGATCTGAAATACACACTGCCTCTGGATTGAGAGACTGAGTCTATATTTGCTTTGCTCTTTTCTTTCGCTTGGTTTGGGTTCCAGGACCTCAGCTACGAAATGTGTTCCAGCCCCTCAGTGTTCTCCGCCTGCCGCTCGTCACCGTCCCCGTCGGGCGAATTGTACCCTCTCAGAAGGCTTAACTGCATGCTCGAAGGCCAAAACAAAATGATGAGAAACGATTGCTTCTCATCAATAGGCCTCAACAGAGACCAAACCGAAATGATGTCACTCATACCAAATGTCATAGAATCCCACTGGAGGTGTGAGGAAGCAGATAGATCTCAAAACAGAGATCACTTTTCATGCAGCAGCAGGAGGTTCCACGTAACCTGTGTCTGCATAATTATGACATCCTCCTTCACTGTAACCCTGAGAGGGGAAAGTGCATTTAGTAAGCGGACAGGAAGCAATCAGCTTTCAAAGATTTTTATTTCGTCTTGTTCTGTTTCCTGGTTCCCAGCTTAAGGAACCTGCTGTTCTGCCCTCCGCAGAGGGAGTTTTCCTATGTGTAAACCATGAATAAAAGACAATTAGGTGCTGGAGAGATGGTTCAGTGGTTAAGCACTTGCCCGTGAAGCCTAAGGACCCTGGTCGAGGCTTGATTCCCCAGGACCCATGTATCTGGAGTGGCTGGAGGCCCTGGCACACCCATTCTCTCTCTCTACCTCTTTCTCTGTCTGTCCCTCTCAAATAAATAAAGGAACGTAGGTAAGAGCCAAAGGAAGGGTACCACTCCTTACATACAACTGTCCAGACAGAATTTGGCCTCAATATCCAAGAACTCGCAATGCCTAGCAATACCTACACAAGACCCTCATAATAGGAGAAAAAGATGAATGACATCAAATTAAAAGAGAGACTAATGGAGAGAGGGAGGGATATGATGGAAAACAGAGCTATAAAGGGGAAAGTGGGGGAGGGGAGGAAAATACCATGGGTGGTTGTCTGTAAGTGTAAAAGAAGTTGTCAATAAAAAATATTAAAAAATAAATAAATAAAAATTTATAAAAGACAATTAGAACTGTAACTAAACCTGTACCTTTGTTTGCTGACAGGAACTGTCAGTGATATGGTATGGCTGTGATCAGCGACATGACTGAAATAGTCTAAAGAGCACGTGTTTACTGTGCATGCCTTCATGGCTTGTCATTCCACACTTAGGGCAAAGCCAAACCAGTCATATAAAGACAGAGAATGGTGTTTCTTTCTGTGTTTGGTCCTGGGCATCTTAAATAGGTGGCTGGCTTAAAAAAGAGGGATTTTAAAAATTAATTATGAGGCCGTAAGGCTGCAGAGGCCCATTTGCTTTAAGTTCTTATGTAAGCAACCTAGGGCCTGATGAAAACAAGGAATAAAGACAGGCCAAAGTCCAGGCATCGCCAGGGGTCTGGTTATGTCTTTGTTCCGGCCACAGAGTTTTGTAAATGGGTTTGTCAGTTACTCCCTTGTTGCTGAGACAAAATACGCAGCCAGAAACAGTTGATGGGCAGACAACGGCTTAATTTAGCATATAACTCTGTGGCAGTCAGGTCGCATTGCTGGCAGAAATCACCCAACCAAGAGCTGCTTGGGGCAGGGGGAGGTTTATTTTGGGGGAGGTTTATTTACAGACTCGAGAGGAAGCTCCATGATTGCAGGGGAAACGCTGGCATGAGCAGAGGATGGACATCAAGCCCTGGCCAACATCAGGTGGACCATAGCAACAGGAGAGTGTGCCAAACACTGGCAAGGGGACACTGGCTATAACACCCCTAAGCCTCCCCCCAACAATACACTGCCTCCAGGGGCGCGTTAATTCCCAAATCTCCATCAGCTGGGAATCTAGCATTCAGAATACCTGAGTTTATGGGGGACACCTGAATTAAACCAGCACAAGTTTCACAGGGTCAAGTCCCGTCGTGGTGGAGAAAGCGTGGCAGCAGAATGTCTGCATCCCATCCGCACAGGGGAAGTAGAGAGAGTGGTAAAGTCTGAATGCTCACTGATTTTCTTCTTTCTATAGCATTCAGGCATAGTGCTGCCCAACTCAACCGTCTTCCCGCCTCAACTAACCCTGACCTAGGTAGTTCCTCACAGACATGACCAGAGATTGGTTTCCCATGGTGGCTTTGTCAATTGGACAACCAGAACATAACTATACAATAGGCTAGTAGCAAAAATAAGTGCAGATAAATGATTAAGATTTATTTTGAAGGTAGAACCGCAAAGTGACAGCTCATTTTTTTTTTTTTGTCACATCTGATGTATGAGGAAAAGGCAGCAGTCATGAATAACTTGTAGGCAGTTTGAGAAAATAGATGAATGTGAGGAGAGAAGTGGAGAAAAGCTGGGCTAGAATAAGTTTGTGACTGCAGGAGGAAAGCTGAAACCATAGGAGAAAATACTTAGCGGGCTGTGTGAATTCTTCGGAGATGCTGTCAGTGTTCCCAAAAGAAGGGGATGCTAATGTACCACGTAGCTGAAAGGTGAAGCGAAGAAAAACACACAAACAAAAAACAGGACTGAGAACTGACTCCTGCACTTGAAGGAACCATGATAAAAATGGAGTGACAGCCCGACATGGCGGCGCACGCCTTTAATCCCAGCACTACAGAGGCAGAGGAAGGAGGATCGTGGAGAGTTTGAGGGCATCCTGAGACTCCATAGTGAATTCCAGGTCAGCCTGGGCTAGAGTGAGACCCTACCTTGCAAAACATAAAACAAACAAACAAAAAAATAGAGTGACAAGGGCTGGAGAGATGGCTCAGTGGTTAAGGCACATTCCATGTGACGCCTAAGGACCCAGGTTCGATTCTCCAGGCCCCAAGTAATCTATTTGCACATGGTGGCATATGCATCTGGAGTTCTTTTGCAGTGGCTAGAAGCTCTGGCATGCCCATTCTCTCTCTTTCTCTCTCCCTAATACATACATAAATAAAAATAAATCTTAAAAAAGGCATTAAAAAATGGAGTGACAAGTACAAAAAGCATCTAAAAATCATAGAAAAGAGAAAACAGGAGATAAGCTGGTGGGAAAAAATGACTTTCCAAGGAATTATGATGTAAAGGAATCAGGTATATTAGTTACTTTTCTTAATGCTGTGATAAAATATCTGTCAAAAGGAATTTAGAGCCTGGAATGGCCCAAACCTTTAGTCCTAGCACTAGGGAGGCAGAGATAGGAGGATCCGCATGAGATTGAGACTACCCTGGGACTACATAGTGAATTCCAGGTCATCTTGGACTAGAGTAAGACCCTACCTAGGAAAACAAAACAAAAAACTAAATTAAATAAAATAAAACACATTTAAAAAAAAAAGCAATTTGGAAAGTAAGACCAAAGGAAGAAAAGAAGGAAGGGAAAAATGAAGGAAGGAAGGAATGGAAGGAAGAAGGACAGAAATAAGGAAAGAAGGGAGGGAAGGAGGGCGGGAAGGAAGGATTGATTTAGTGTGACTCACAGTTTGAGGGGAGACAGTCAACATAGCAGGGGAAGACATGAAAGGAGGGAGTGTGAGACAGTTAAATCTCTCTGGAAACTTCACAATAGACACATGCAGAGATGTTCTCTAAAGATCTAAAAGTAAAATTTAGTGTGTCTATCAGCCACAGAAGCAGGAGGGAGAGGTGGTTGGAAAATTTCCTATCAACTCCTTCCATTTCTTTCACTGTTCTGTGGTAAACGTTTTTCCTCAGCTTCTTGAGTTAAATTTGGCAACACACACTGACTTAATGTCAATCATACAGAAACTTATATTAGACTAGAATTTTGCATAATCTTTCCTCATTTGAAAATCCATATATTAGTGGATGAACTCCCCATTCTCACTTTTGAAGTCTGAAGAGGTTTTAATCCTTTATTCGTCACTAGATTACATAAGAAACAACACATTTTTTTTTTTTAGCCTAAGTCAGATATAGAAGCTATAGTAACTTATCTTTGCAGTTTTTCAGCTTGCTTTATTCTATTTTGAGTGGCATAGAGAAAACCTATACATTATGTAGACAGTATTTCATTATAGTCAAAAACACATTCCTGATGTGTTTGAATATTTAATAGAGATTTGGCATTATGACTTCAAAATGCAACGAATGATGTTTCCATACTAGATACATACTGGCACATACACAGATATCAGGTCCCAACTTTCAAAAGTGCCTAATAATCATTCATTTATGAATATAAAGGAAAGAATCTATCTATCTATCTATCTATCTATCTATCTATCTATCTATCTATATATCTATCTATATATCTATCTATCTATCTATCTATCATACAGTTACACACAAATGAACATATATGTGATATTTGTCAACTTAACAGGATTGAAAATCACCATGGAAATGAATCGCTTGGTATGCCTCCAAGGAATTTTTCTAATTGGGTTAGCTGAGGCGGAGAGCCACCCTGTAACTGTGGGCTGCACTGTTCTATAAGCTGGAGTCCTACAAGGTATGAAAGGGGACAGCTGGCTGGGCGGCAGCGTGGACAGCACTCTGCTTCCTCAGTGTGCTGGAATGTGACCAGCTGCTCAACCCCTGCTATCACCCTTGCCCAGTCACAGTTGAGCGGAACCTGGAACAGTAAACTGAAACAAGCCCTTTCTGAACCTGATCGTCGTCAGATATTTTGTCCCAGCCACAAGAAGCTGACTAATGTTATATATATGTTTAATATAAATATTAAAGATGAAATGATCTCTATTCTTCTTAATCTTAAAATCTAGGAGAAATTTTATCAACCGATATTGTAATTTCTCCTTTTGACAGAACAATCTTTATGTTTTTAGCATGATATAGTCTTACAATTATTTGCAATATCCTACCCAAATTCTTCTTGAAAATAATTATTAAGGGATGGTCAAGGCCGACTCTGATGGGTTATCTCTGTGTGGCTGGCCAGTGTTCACTGAGGCAGTGATTACCATCTTCCCCTGTAGATGAGGACACCCAGGTTCCGAGAGGGTTGGGTAGCTCACTTACAAGCCAGAGTCCAGAAATAAAAGGGACATCTTAAACTCTAACATAAAGGACTTTCAATCCCATAACTTTTGAAAAATTTCACATTTCTTTTTCATAAAAAAATTCATTCGAGTTCAACATAAACAGTGATGGAAGGCCCAGGAGGAGAGACTAGAGCAATGATAAAACACAGAGAAAATGTACAGTGAGCTCCCATGCAAAGAAGCCTCGAAGCACTTTTATTTCCTGAAAAAAAAAAGCAGGATCAAATATTTTGGGAAATTAATGATTCCTTGGCCTCTACAATTTCTTAAGGCTCATGCTTTGTTTCCTTGAATTTTCAAGAAAATCAGGAAAGCATCTGAAATTATTCTAAAATCTACCTTTTTGACATATAATCAAGGGAAGATTGTGATTGGTGGGACTCTGTCTTCTGCATAAGCAATGGTGGAAGCTTTCTAGGAGCATCCATGAGAAGGGTGACTGGATGTAATGATATTATATCCATTGTCCTCAGGTTACAGACTCACTTATAAAGACGCTTATCAACAGGAAACAGAAATTGCATGTTAGTTACTTTATTGTAATAGAGAAGACACTGCTAAGATCATTTGCTCCAACTGCATAACCTTCTGAAGGGCATCATCTTCTTATTTGCTTGCTGAAAGAAACAAACAGAGAAGGTTGTGGGGAAGATGTGCCGCCTGGAGGCTTGTAACACCTTGCTAGGTCTTCATAAGTGACACCACTTCCTCTCTCTTCTCCTTCTCCTCTTTTCTTTCCAATTTCTCTTTGTTCGCTCTTTATAGGGACCAACTCCATACTATGCTATCAATTATTGTTCATGAGATAAAAATAAGGATTATACTTAGTCTTCAAAAGAATCTTTAAGCCACTATTGAAAAGGACTGGGGAAATGGTTAAAAAGAGATTTACCATAACATATACCTATAATAGTGGCATTGAAACAAGCTTAAGTATCAGTTAATGGAACTTTATTTACAAATTATAATACCACTTGGTAGGCAGAGGCAAGAAGTTCCTTGGGATTTGAAGGCCAGACTGGCCTATGTAGCAAGTTACAGACCAGCCAAGGTTAAATAGAGATACCCTGTCTCAAAGATAACCTGAGAAAAATAAATGAAAGATTATGGGCTACTGTACAATTAATAAAGAAAAAAGCAAGGAAGAAAGAAGAAAGAAAGAAAGAAAATAAGAAGAAAAGGATGGAGGAAAGGAAGAACAGTGTAGAATAAGGAAAACCATTGAAAAGAAAGGGACTAAGCAAGGAGGGAAAGCAGAAAGAAAGCAAAGCAAAATAGATACATCCCTGTAAATGCATCAGGAAATACTTCTAAATTATATGCTATTTGAAAGGAGCAACATATATATATGTATATGTTGAATAGTATTTGTAGAAAAATATGATATGCTTCAACCAATAGAAGTACTTTCAGATGATGTTCAAAAAGTTCATCATGAATTTTGGTGAGGGATAAGAGATAAAAAAAAAGAGCTATGCCCTTTCAGGTTTAGCATTGTAATGTATTATTTCCTTAGATCTATTTTTAGCTTGGGTAGAGATTAATATAAATATGTTTTAGCAACAGGCTCAAACCAACCTAGATAACCAGCCACATTAATATAAGTATACTTTTAAAAGTATCATTTAGCACTTGGACTCAAGAGTACCCGCATAAGAGAGAAATAAGCCAAGTAGAAACTTGAGGTGGGAAGACTCCTAATAAGATAGCAGGAGGCAAAGGACCCAAAGTGCTACTTTCACAAGACAACACAAATTAAGACAACTTTGAAGAAAAAAAAAGCAAGAACAGGTGAAATATTTTGGAAAATAAAAGTTATCATGGAAGCTTGCAACCTGATCTAGAGTGTGTAAATTGCTACATTTAGAAAACAGTCTCCATGACCATATATTTCCAGTACATTTGCAGATGATGTTTTGGTATCATGTATTTTTTTGCTCCTGGGGGTAAGCTTCGATCACACATGCCACTGAGCCCTTCAGTACTGCCTTGGAGAGGTGTCTGCGATTTGTCTCTCCTTGGGAAGGTGAGAATGGTCCCTTGTCTTCAAAGATGACATGGGGAAAGCACTATTACTTACCCATTCCTTGGGGTGATTCCTCTTGATTTCTGGGGTCAGGATTGGGAGGAAGGGCTTCCTTATTTTCTTGTGGTTGCTTGTCTGGACAATTCTGACTTCCATCATCACTAGGTAAAGGTGCCTTGTCAGAGTCCTCTGTATAGGCAAGCCAGAAGAACCATATTAGTGATAAAAAAAACCCTTCCCCCTTTCTGTCTCTGTACATATCCCACCTATTACACAGTCATTTTCTCCTAGAATTTTCTGCTCAACTGCCCACCTCCCTCATGTTTCCCCTTTCTTAAGCTCAGCTCCTCTTAAGCCATATACTAACACTTTGGGCAGTCTCACAGTTTTCTTTCTGGAAACAACATTTGCCCCCAACCCAATGACATCAAATTGATACTCTTATATGGTAGAATTCCAAGAGGATGGCTCCAAAGACTGAAGAAAATAAAGCACAGTATGACAGATCTTCAGTTATATTCCCAGTTCTGTTTTTTGAGTGTTACATTAATTATGACTGCAACTTTGGGAATTGAGCAGTGTGTTGTAACTAGAATTAATAGTTCAGATTAAAATAATAAAACAGTAAAAGAAGGAAGAAGGGACAAACTAGTGATAAGCAATATGTGAACCAAAGCACCATGTAAAATGTTTATTAGACACGGAAACAGAACAGAGTGGAGAGACATAGAGGAAAGATAGAGTCTGATTCTGGACGTTTCATCATGAAGCTACATTAAATGAGAAAAGGAAAACTTGGGAAAAACAAAATCAATGATCTGTTCTCTGTGCCATAGAGGGCCCCAAATTAGCTTATTTCTCATTTTGTGAGTCATTCCCATGTGGGGGAAACAAGCAAACTCTATTGTCATCGAAGCCTTGCCTCTCTGTTACACAAGCTGGGTGGCCTGTTTATGGTCTTCATGAAAAACCCTGGGAAGGTTTCCCTACCTTCTTCATCTTCAACCTCATTTATTAATTCCAGATTAAAGTAAGTGATTATTACATGAACTACTGGAGAACTTCGAAATTTATGAGGAAAAGAAGGAAGAGAGGGTTGATTGAGGATGAACTGGTCTTTACCTAGTGATGAGGAAGAAGTCTCTGCAGAGCTGGACTCTAGGAAATAACACGTAGGTTAGAGTGAAATGCTCGTCACCAGGGTTTCAGGAGTCACATGTACTCTATACTGAAAGGTGTCTTCCAGCCACTACCCCTAAGAACACTAAGCATACCACCCCTAAGAACACTCTCTGCCTCTTCCTAGGAAGCTGTTGGACAAAGGAGAAAGAAATAAGAGGTTGATAGGCTTGTTCCCACCCAGATTCTGTACACAAAAGCCCATTCTGGCTCACTCTAAGTCAGAACTTATGGTTAATGTAGAGTATCAAAATTTCCCACTAATTTACCCTGTTTCACCATTAAATATGTTGCTTACATTTATATATTTTCTCAAGAGGGTAAGCCACAAATAAACCTCAGAGTATGGTAGTATACCAACCAATGATGGAACACTGAATAATGAACGTGGGTAGAAAATGAATGAGAAAATTGTACTTTGATATTTTTATAACTGTAGATGGAATAATCTCTTGTCTGGTTCTTATCTCTGGGTGGGCATTGATGTCTGCTTATCTCTCTCATTTATCTTGCAACCACTGTATAATGAGACTACCAGCACTCACTGTCTCCTTTAATTATGAAATATACTTCATGCCTGGACTTCCCCACATAAATATTCCCATCTTTCTGCACACCTCCACAACACAGAGAGAGCTTTCTGCAAATATAAGTCTTCCCTCTTCATTCTCTGGCCATCATGTTTTATGCAGTAACAATTGTTCATTAAAGTCTATAGCCTTGAACCAGCTTGAGGATGCTACTGGTCTCGCCTATCTCTTGAAAACTCCATCATCTTGTCTTCTCAACCCTTTTCTTCTACCTCTGTCTACATTTGATACTCTATCCCCCAGCAGTCACAGGAATGCCATCTCTTTTTATACCTTCACTTGAGCTACTAGCTGAGCTCAGGGCCAGCAGAGCAGCTAGGACCAGGACCACAAGCATGTCTGGAGAAGGCTGTGCCGCAGCTCACAGGTCTGTGCTGGGGAGGTGAGGTTATTTCCTTTATGGAGGATCAGAACAATGGAAGCTTTGAGCTCCAACTGGGTGACCTTTACATCAAACACAATAAGATGTCTTGTATCTCTATTTCCTTCTTGAGGCTTTAGCCTAGCAGGATGAGATGGAGAGATGATTGGCAAAGTTTCAACATGGGACTTGGCAAAGGTTTTGAATAGTGTCCTGTCAGTGAGCTCACATGTTAGAATTCAAACTCAATCATCAGTTGATTTTCAGTGTGCCTAGTAAGACTATAACTTTCTTTTTCCACTGTAGGTAGACATTAGCACAAATTATTAGCATAGTTCAAACTTCATCTTTAATAATGTCATATCCTCATGCTTACAATATGATCATAAATATGTGATAATATAGAGTTAAGTTTTGGTCTACATTGTAGTGGGTAAGGATACCACATTTAGGCACATCTGGTGAAGTAGGCTTGACCTTCAAATGACTTAGGCTCAGAAAATTTACCCAGATTCTTTGGAATTGGCTCTAATCAGGAAATCCTTGGTGGTGTTGAAACACTGTGTTCTTAGTTGGGAGTGTTGGCACATGCCTTTAATCCCAGCATTTGGGAGGCAGAGGTGAGAAGATCACCATGAGTTTGAGGCCACCCAGAGACTATGTACTTAATTCCAGGTCAGCCTGGACCAGAGTGAGACCCTACCTCAAAACAAAACAAAGCAAAACCAAAAAAAAAAAGAAACCTCACTGTGCTCTTATTATTATTGTTAGAAATTAAAGCAACTTGGCCCTAAAGTATGCACGAGGTTCCAACAGTGTGCACATGGATATGCCTTTCCTGGAGGAAGCCAGACTCCTATGTTTCTCAACTTCCTTTTGTTTTTCTAGAATGTTCAGTGTAATTGAGCTTGGGTTTAATTGTTGTTTTTCTTCTTCTTTTCCCTCGTTTTCCTCTCCTCCCTAATCTTCCCTTTCCTTCCCTGTGCTTTGTTTGTTGTTTCTCCTCTTTTTCCTCTTCTTTCTCCTTCTCTCTCTCTCTCTCTCTCTCTCTCTCTCTCTCTCTCTCTCTCTCTCTCTCTCTCCCTCTCTCTCTCTGACAGGATTTGGATCCATGACTCAGTCTTGCCAAGAACTCACAGTGCTCCTGCCTCGCTCAGCCTCCCATCTGCCGAGATTACAGATTGTGGACCATAATACTTACTTTAGGGCTTATTTTTCTAGGAAAGCTTTTAATGATTGTCATGGAATGCCGGGGACAGCAGGCACGCCATCTCAGGATCACGAGGAATCGAGTCCTGAAGAGCTGCATGACACAGCTCCAGCCCAGCTGTCTCTTCCTGGAGGTCATTATTGCGGCACTCCCTTTTACACCTCTTTGGTGACCCTCTTTCAAGCCAGGGATGGACCCCAGCAAGTGGCGCCCAAACAGGGACATGAGTTGAGGTAAGTTGAGGCTCGGATAGGGACAGATCTCACCCAGGGACCTGCAGACCTCCTGGTCAAAGAGTAAGGCTTGGAAAAAGAGGGGTGAGTAATCAAAGAAAAAATGGGACAGGCAGAATCTAAGGAAAGGCAGATGTACATTAAGATACTGATGCTGAGGAATAAAGGAATATAATTTCAGAAAAATTATCTCATAGAATTTATTCAATTTATACAAAAGGTAATCCCTTGGTTTCCAGAGGAGGGGACATTGGACCTGGACAATTGGCAGGAAATAGGAAAGGATCTCAAGAAATGGCTCTTGGTTAATGATGATGATGAGGTTCCTGAGAATGCTGTCACCCTGTGGGTTATGATCAAGCAAGCTTTAAGAACTGATTCAGCTGCAGATTGCCTGATTCAGCATCTGTAAAGTCAGGGAAAAGTACAAAATCCACTATCTATGAAACTCTAAAGTTGTCAGATTCTGAGGCTCTACCCTTGTGGCCCTGAGTTAGATCTGCCTCTCAAAACAAACATGAGGTGCAGCTTGCCCAGGCATCAGACATAAATACCTCAGATGATGAGTCATTGGATTGTGAAGAAGAAGTTGAGCTAGAGGATGAGGCTGCTAAGTATCATAATCCTGACTGGCCTCCACCTAAGAGCCCTACTAATAAGCCCCCTAAAGCCAGGCCTAAAAGGAAACCTCCAAACCTAGGGAGAACTTCTTGCTTAATGGCTGAAGCCTGAGAAGCTGCCATGAAGGGGGAGAAGTTGCTCCATTGTTTCCCTGAGGGTGCAGATGAGGTTGAGGATCCACAAGCCCATGGAATACACCTATTATTGTTATAAAAAAGAAATCAGGAAAATGGAGATTATTGCAGGACCTAGGAAAAATAAATGTCACCATGGAGACAATGGGGACTTTCCAACCAGGCCTCCCCAGTCCAGTTGCTAAACCTGTAGATTGTAGTCTTGTTTCAACTGATTTGCAAGGCTGTTTTTTTTTTTTTTACCATCCCCCAGAATCCTCAAGATTGTAAACATCTTGCATTTAGTGTTCCCTCAGCAAACTTACAAAGACCCCATTTGCGATATCATTAGAAAGTACTACCTCAGGGGATGGAAAACTCACCTACCCTATGTCAGAAATTTGTGGATATGGCCTCGCAGCCCATTAGAAAAGTTACAAAAAAATATATGATCATTCACTATATGGGTGATATTTTAATAATAGGGGAATCCTACAAAATTTATTACAAGAAGTGATTTCTACCCTAGCTGCTTATGGTTTGAAGGTAGCCCCTAAAAAGATTCAACTAACACCCCCTTATAATTATTTAGGGGGAATTATAAAAAGTGATGCTGTAGCCCAACCCTTCAAATTAGATCTGTCACACTTACATACCTTAAATGATTTTCAAAAAAATTCTAGGTGAAATAAATTGGGTGTGTCCCATTTTGAGACTAACCACAGCTGATTTAAAGCCTCTGTTTGATTTCTTGAAGGGAGATGATAAACCCAGATCTCCCAGGGAATTAACTCCTGAAGCTAACAAGGCTTTGAATTTGGTTCAGAATGCTCTAAATCAGCAGCAGTTAAGATGATATATTAGCAATTCTGAATGTCAATTGATCATTCTAGCCACTAAACATATGCCTACTGGGGTGACTTGGCAGGAGGGGCCTCTAGAATGGGTGCATTTACCCTCAAGCCCCAAGAAGATCCTATCTCATTACTCCTTGTCAATTACTCAGATTATAATAAAGGCAAGAAAAAGGTTAAGAGAAATATTGGATAAAGATTTTGAGGAAATTATTATACCTTATAATAATGAACAATTCAATTGGCTACTTAACTCTTCTGAGGAATGGCAGATTGCATTAATTGCCTACACAGGCCAAATCCTTTTCCATTTACCCCAACACTCACTTTTGCAGTTCCTGTCAGCCCCCCAAAATTATTTCCCCCTCAAATTATTCTCCAGACCCTATAGAAGGGGCTATTGTAATTTTTACTGATGGCTCCTCTAATGGGAAGGCCGCACTCGTGACTCCCACAGAAACAAAAGTGTAACAGACTTCCTTTTCTTCCACACAAAAACTGAAATTTATGCAGTAATTATGGCCTTTAAAGTTCTTATGAATGTTCCTTTTAACCTTTATACTGATTCGCACTTTGTGCCAAGACTATTTCCTGTTACTGAAACTGCAGTGATAAATGATGATCGTACTCAAATTAATAATTTTCTCACCCAGCTACAGAATTTGGTGCAAATCAGGACTCAACCTTACTATGTGTGCCATATTAGAGCCCATACCGTCCTTCCGGGTCCTCTCAGTGAGGGAAATGCATGTACCGAATCTCTGACGAGAGTTGTGGCATTATTAGATCCTGTTGCTGAGGCTACTCAATCCCGTGCCCTCCACCATCAAAACTCGCAAGCGCTATGTTTGCAATTTGGAATTTCTAGAGAAACTGCCAGGCAGATTATAAAAATTGCAAAATCTGTCCTCAGTCATTTCCTTCCCTTCCAATGGGAGTTAATCCCAGAGGGCTCAAAGCTGGAAACTTATGGCAGATGGATGTTACTCACTAAGCTCCTTTTGGAAAACTAGCTTTTGTACCTGTTACTGTAGGTACATTTTTCCATCTTGTAATGGCAACAACTCAGACTGGTGAAGCATATAAAGATGTAGTCCAGCACCTTTTCCACTGTTTTTCTATTGCTGGGATGCCTCACCACTTAAAAACAGATAATGCTCCTGCTTATACTAGTAGAGCTTTTAAAACATTTTGCCTGCAGTTTTCCATTAAACATACTACAGAATCCCTTACAATCCACAAGGACAAGCTATTACAGAGAGAACTCATCAGAAGCTTAAGGGTCAGATTGAAAAACTCCACACTGGGGATTTCCCTTATTCCTCCCCTTGTCACTTATTAAATCATGCCCATTTGCACTTAATTTTCTTAATAAAGATAGTAAAGGACATTCTGCTATTGAAAGGAAGCTTCTGATTATAATATTAAGCCATTAGTCATGTGGAAGGATCTTTTAGCCTCTACATGGAAGGGGCCAGGCCTCCTTTTATCATCGGGGCGAGGCTATGCTTGTGTTTCCCAACAGGCTCATTCGGCCTTTCAGGGTCTCTGGCTCTGAGTCAGAAAGGAAGAGCAGACTGTGTCGCTGTCCGCGGTGCCTTCCTGTGTCACCAATCGTCAAACTGAAACCACGGCATCAGCTCCTGTTCCACTTCCTCGGAGGAGGGGGAAGAAAGTACTTTGACTACAGCTTTCGTCTGCCTTCAGCTTTCCACCGTGTGTCCCTAGATCAGCAGCAACTCGCAGCGGTGTGATGCCATCCTGGGGACAGCTCAAGGCGCTGGATGAAGAAGCTCACTCCTTGGTGGCTGCAGCTCATCTGCCGCCCTCGGCACTGAATCTGTTTGTTGCTATGCTTTCACTTTTGGCTGCTGAGGTATGGTGTCTCTCGCTCTTTCCTGTTGTTGCTGCAAATATGGCCTATCTTCCAGACCCTCCCATGTTTCATCCTGCTACTTGGGACTTTGGACCTAATAAGGTCCCCACTAATAACACCAATTTATTGGGAGGAGAAAGTAATTCTTTTTTTTTTTAATTTTTTTAATTTATTGGTTTGAGAGCGACAGATAGAGGGAGAGAGAGAGAATGGGCGCGCCAGGGCTTCCAGCCTCTGCTAACGAAGTCCAGACATGTGCGCCCCCTTGTGCATCTGGCTAACATGGGACCTGGGGAACCAAGCCTCGAACTGGGGTCCTTAGGCTTCACAGGCAAGCGCTTAACCGCTAAGCCATCTCTCCAGCCCGAGAAAAGATCTCGGATATTAGTAATTCTCATGTAGGATCTGCCTCTCTAGAGGAAGTTTCTACAGCCTTTGCTTCTACAGTTACTGATTTCATTTCCAACACTTCCTGGCACAATTTTTTATTCAACATCTGTACCATTACTGGTCCTGTCCTTGTTCTTCTTTTTTCTTCTCCCAGTCATCTTCAGACAACTCTGCCACTCATTCTCAGCATTAACTGTGGATGTTCAAGCCATTCAATTAAAACAAAAAGGGGGAGGTGCTGGAGACGGCAAGCATGCCATTTCAGAATCACAAGGAATCGAGCGCTGAAGAGCTGCTTGACACAGTTCCAGCCCAGCTGTCTCTTCCTTGAAGTCCAGTGTGGCCCCTCTATAGAGAAATCTTTGGCTCTCTACGCCACAGAGATCTGTGGTTTTCTGTATAATGTTTGTGTTTCTCTGTCTTTCACTTGGTGTCTCAATCTCTAAGTTTACTTTTTCCAGTAAAAATTGGTATTGGTGAAGTGTTGGTCAATGTATCTGAAAGAGGCTCTAGCAAAGAATTGGAAAAACAAGAAAATGGGTCTGAGATCATTGTTTTCTTTAATGGCCTTAAAGAAAGTCAGGCATGGAGTACAGTACACTTAGGAGGAAACAATGGACCTCCTGGAACAATGTAAAAATTGATCTATGACTAATTTTTCTAAATGGTGGCAATTGTAATTGACTCTTTACCAAGAATCCTTACACAAAAATAACCGAAGTCAGAAAGAGTTCAATTGGGGGAACCAAAGTCTAAGTATTGGAGAGACATGATCAATGATTTATGATGGGAACCCCCATTTGTGGTTGCTTTGTCTCTCACCTTTAACATAGTAATTGAAAGTAGAAGTTCAGGAAATCGCAAGTGCTTGACCACACATACATGGGGAAAGTGTGAAAAAAGTTGATCATTATAGGGGCCTGACAACTTTACTTGAGGTGAAGAATTATGGGATTGTTTGATGTAAAGGAATAACAAAAAGTTTCTATGAATTCTGTAAAACTGTACCTTTCTTGAAGTTTGTTCTTGCATGACGTGATCAGAAAATAAAAGACTGAGGCTAAGAGCTGTGGCAATATAGAAGCATAGTAGCAGGGAAAAACAGGGAACAGAGAAAAAGACAAAAAAAAGGTGGAGGGAGAAAGAAAAAAATAGAAACAGAGAAGCAGAGAGAAAAAAATGAAAAAAACTCAGCTGCCGTTAGCATTAGTCTGTCAGCTTGCACCAGAACTTGACTTCCAGTCGTTATTGTGCCGCTCCCTTTCACACCTCTCTTCAGGGACCCTCCTTCAAGCCAGGGCTGAACCCCAGCAATGGAATATTGATTGGCTATAATTATCTGATTGAATAAGGTAGCCTGATGCACCCTTCAAAATTCCAATTGCAATGTGCTTAAGCTTTGGTTCATAAAGACATTCTATGCTGTTATCTCATTCTGGTCTTCCACCCAGAGACCCTTCTCTCCAACATTATGACAATATTTCCTCCTACCCTGGGAACCTGTTGTACTATTATTTTATGTTCTGAATCAATATGCCCTCTTTATTGTCTTATATATAACTTTTCCCATTTACAGTTTTTGGAGAAATGCTTCATGCTAAAAAAAAATCAGGATCGCTAGGGGTGGTGGCACACGCCTTTAATCCCAGTAGTTGGGAGGCAGAGGTAGGAGGATTGCCATGAGTTCGAGGCCACCGTGAGAATACATAGTGAATTCCAGGCCAGCCTGGGCTAGAGTGAGACCCTACCTCAAAAAAAAAAAAAAATCAGGATTGATTCTTTTTCTTTGCTTTGTTTGATTCCCTTAATTTATAAATTTTGTAACAAATTTTGGACACATACCCATAAATCCAGCTCTTAGGAGGATGAAGAAGGAAGTTTATGAGATTAACGCCAGATTAGGTTACACAGTGAACCTACATATCAAAAATTTTAATTTATCCTTTTGGTTAAAAAAAGTACTATATATTTGATAGGACTTCTTGGGGAAACTGCATTGCTGGCCTTCAGTTCTCCTGCTGTTTCTTTGGGTATATCTACTGGCTAGCCCCTCATACTTCTCATGAAAGACATAGATTGATCCATATAATCAACTACACTTATCATTCTAAATCTGATACAATTATGCAGTACAGTTGCTGGAAGTTTTAGGAATGCGTTTGTTGGAACTAAGGCAGGAATGCTCATGTAACTGGAAATTCTAAAGACTGGCTCTTTATCCAGTGTGGACCACTTGGCCCTGTGCTATGTATAGTAGTGAGTCTGTTCTGGCGTTTTCTGTCATGATGCAGCCATCCCCAGAAAGATCTCCCAAGGCAGTGATGTTTGCCACAGATAATAGGAAAACCCTAGTGGTTTTTCCTCGGGCAGGATCAGGGAGCTTTTCTGAAGGGGGAATGTGACTGCAGTTGGCAAATCCTCTTGAATCATGTGAAAAGCTGAACACTGGTATAGACTTTATGAGAAAAGAGACAGACAGGAGTCACATACACCTGGCAAAGTTCTCTCTTTATGCCACAGGTATCTCTGACCATTGCAAACTCTATGAGTAGGGAACACGGAGGTGAAGCTCGGATCTGCTGGCTTGTGGTAGACCTTCAGACACAAAGGGAAGGTCAGAGAGAAGCTTCAGAGGGGAAGCCTCGTGCCCACTGTGTGTCTGGCTACAGAGCAAAAGTACCAGGAAGCCAGCCTTGCCCTTGGCTTTTGCTTCCTGGTACACAGCAGGTGATTTTTCTAAATACCAGTCAGCTAAGCCCTTTCCCACAAATGCCATCAGCCTAATGAGTGAAAGAAATTAATGTAGCATGACAGAAAAAAAATGCCACCTATGGACCTATCAGATACAACCAAGCAGTTGGTGGGAGATCCAGAACAGGGCGCTGTAAGGTGGGAAGGGTGCTTTTGAGCAGCGTGTAACAAATGGTGTGGAAATTATGGGGCAAAATGAACAGAATGCATGTTCCTCTCAACTGTCTTCAGTCGACTGCTCCATGGCAACATCTTGAAACCTACTAACTTGCATATTAGTTTGCCACTGGGGGAATGAAAATTTCACAAACCAGATGGTATAAATAAACATCCATTGATTTTTTTTTTCTCACATATGTGGAGGCCAGAAATCTATGGCAACAGGTTCAGTTTCCCCAGAGGCCTCTTTTCTTAGCTTACTCCTTCTGTCTTCCCACGGAGCTCCTTCAGGGTATGTGCATTGTGGTTAACTCAATGTCCATTTGTTTATTTGTGTTCATTGAATCCTAGGCATGTGGATGACAAGATTAGCCAAAAATCACAAAGCTCTAAAGAATTAAAAGCTATATAGCTATATAAATGCCCTAGATATGTGTTGGTCCAAATGCCCTTTGAATAGAAACATTCTAGTTAGCTTAGATTAAGGCTTATTGAAATAGCTTCATTACAACAACCATTTCTTTAAAAGCCAATTTGTCCAATACAGTTGTATTCTAAGGTACTGTTGTTAGGAAGTTAGCATAGGATATTGAGGAAAAAGACAAAATATATTTCATAACATCTCTCAGTGTGTTTTTTTGTTTGTTTGTTTTGAGGTAGGATCTCACTCTAGCCCAGGCTGACTTGGAATTCACTGTGTAGTCTCAAGATGGTCTTGCACTCACAGCGATCCTCCTACCTTTGCCTCCCAAGTGCTGGGATTAAAGAGATAAGCCTGGCTTATCTCTGTGTTTTTCAATTAATCTCAGCAGATTCTGCATTTCTGCTTTGGTATGAAGGACTTTAATGAAATGTTTAATTATGATTCTTCTAGACAAAAATGGAAATAGAGGTTTTCTTTCAGAACGTAGATTTTGTCCCTCCTGATGAACCACATTCGTAGGACCACTATGTATGACCATATGTTATGATTCCAAGCTGCTACGTTTTGTTTGATTAAATTCTTAGTTAAATTCTTAGAAATCGGGGCTGGAGAGATGGCTTAGCAGTTAAAGTGCTTGCCTGCAAAGCCTAAGGACCCAGAATCAACTCCCCAGAGTCCCCCCTAAGCCAGATGCACATGGTGGCGCATGCATCTGGAGGTCATTTGCAGTGGCTGGAAGCCCGAGAGTACCAGTTCTCCGTCTTTTTGTCCCTTTCTCTTTCTTTCTCATAAATAAATAATTAAATAAATATTAAATTTTAAAGGTCTTGGTATTTGAAATGTATGTAAAAATCGTATGTTGTATCTTTCACTGAAGGACTGGGCCTCACAGTGGAACCTGATACCCTGTGCTCAAGAGCAGACGTTGGCACTCTCCCCCAGAACTGGGTGTACTTTGTGAGTTTCTAAGCCGATACAACAGGTCAGAAGTGATGCCTTGCAGCTAGATCTCAGTTCTGTGGACTTCTGTCGTGTTCTCATAGAAATGGGATCATGATGCATTGGAAAGTAAGGTTGCATGGTACAGAATTCTCTTCTTTAAGGCTCTGCTCAGAATCGATAATAATATCACCATTAATACAGGATTTTCCTTACATCTAAATTCCTTTTTTCTGTTGTTGTCGTAGGGTCTTGCTCTAGCCCAGGCTGACCTGGAATTCAATGCACACTCTCAAGCTGACGCTGAGCTCACAGCAAGCCTCCTACCCCAGCCTCCGGGGCACAGGCATTAAAGGCACATGCTACCATGCTTGGCTACATGTAAATTATGCCATTCACTACTTCATTCCAATCTAGTCTACATTTCCAGGTATTGTTGATAATCATATCTCACTTCTAGATACATATTTTGGAATTGGTCAGAACAGATTACAGAATAAAAAAGATTAGATCATGTAGTTTGTCAATAGTATACACTTATTTCTTACTTAAGAAGGCTAGGATAATGCTCCCATCAAAGTTACTTCATGGTAAGGCCACTTTCCTCATAGATGGCTTCTTGGGGCATCCATGTACCAAGTGAGGGTTAGCAAGGAGGGCAAGTGCTCTGCATGAGATGAAGCAGGGAAGGATGAGATCTTGCCCAAAGCTTCCTGTGTAAAGGCATGTTTTCATTCAGTAAGGCCAATCTACCAGCTCCCTCTTCAGGGTTCTGTCTTTATGTTTTCACACCCAATCATTTTTATTTATTTATTTATTTGAGAGTGACAGACACAGAGAGAAAGACAGATAGAGGGAGAGAGAGAGAGAGAATGGGTGAACCAGGGCCTCCAGCCTCTGCAAACGAACTCCAAATGCGTGCGCCCCCTTGTGCATCTGGCTAACGTGGGTCCTGGGGAACCGAGCCTCGAACCGGGGTCCTTAGGCTTCACAGGCAAGCGCTTAACCGCTAAGCCATCTCTCCAGCCCACCCAATCATTTTTTAAGCAGTAACAGTTATCTTTTTCTTTTTAAAATATTTATTATGTATTTATTTGCCAGAGAAAGAGGGAGAAAGAGAGAGAGAGAGAGAGAATGGGCATGCCAGGGCCTCCAGCCACTGCAAACAAACTCCAGATGTGTGTACCCCCTTGTGCATCTGGTTTACGTGGGTCCTGGGGAATTGAACCTGGGTCCTTTGGCTTTGCAGACAAATACCTTAAGCTCTAAGCCATCCCACCAGCCCTAAATATTTTATTTTCATCTATTTATTTTACATAGAGAAAAAGGGGGAGAGAGAGAAAGGGATGGAGAGAGAGAAAGATTGATGCAGGCGCCACCTTGGGCATCTGGCTTACATGAGTCATGGGGAATCCAACCTGGGTCCCTTGGCTCTGCAGGGGAGTGCCTTAACTGCTAAGCCATTCCTCTAGTTCTTTACACCTTCACACCCAATCTTAAATTCCTAAAAAATGCCTGGCTTGTATTCCTGGTGGCAGGGGAAGAGAGCTTTATGGGAGATGGTGAGAGCCAACTGGTGCCTTCCAAGACTTGCTTTATTGACTTTTCCAGAGCCCTGTTCTGACTCTTAACTGGTTAGCTTGGCTATCTCATACTCATCAAGTCCTCTTTACTTGTTTTTCCCAGTGTTCATGGCCTTGTCATCTTAAACCTAACACTCATTTTGACTAAAATGGTAGGAAAATGTGCTAGACATAGTCATTTATTTTGGGACTCAGGGCCAGGCTGGTCAAGCTGTACAGAGCCTACATCCAAGCCTTTGTCTATGCTGAAGTCTTCTAAGAATCCCGGTGTCAGTGAGAGTCACATAGTCCCATTCCACGAGACAAATGTCCTGGGATATGCTACAGTGCCCTTTGCCCATAAATCCGGGTAATAGTGGGCAGCCAATAAAGAGTGAGCATCTATCCCAATCAGGACTGCGCTGACCTTTGGATAAGTTGTCTATTAAGGATGAAACATAGTATTGTGGCATTTGTGATCAGATGGTAGCATGGAGGCCCTTAATTGCAAGGAGATTTTGTTTAAAGAACACAGTTGAAATGCTCAGCATGCACCAAAGGCCAGTACCTGAGGATGGGGAATCTGGGTCCACCTCCACCCTAGGGAGTGGTCTTCAGGAATACACTGTGATTTTTAGGTGCTCCCTTAGTCTATGCTAAATAATACTAGATTGGGACCTGGGTGATGTGCCGCTGCTGAAATGAACAGTCTATGAACTCACAGCAGTCCTGTGCTCCTGTGCTTAGGGCACCACCTAGTGTTAGAATAGTAGAAAAGTCTAGAATCCAAGGAAAGATACAGGAGCTTTAAGTTCTGGAAAGCAGGGATAAACAAAACCAAATTACAAAAATGAAATGAATTCCTAATTCTTATGTATAGACTTTTTAAATATAGAAACAACGACCAAGATATTTGAAATTTGACCTAGTCCAGTGGTCAATTATGATGCAAGAATCTGACCAAATAGTGTTCAGTATGGCTGAACACTCTGAAAATTAAAAAGAGCTATTTTAAGAAGACTCAATGAGCTTTAAGAGAATACATATAAAAGATTCACCACCCTACAAGTAAACTGATAAGAGCTGGCAGCAAGGGCTGGAGAGATGGCTTAGTGGTTAAGCACTTGCTGTAAAGCCTAAAGACCCCAGTTCAAGGCTTGATTCCCCAGGACCTACGTTAGCCAGATACACAAGGGGGTGCACCCCTCTGGAGTTTGTTTGCAGCGGCTGGAGGCCCTGGCGCATCCATTCTTCCTCTCTCTCTCTATCTGCCTCTCTCTCTCTCTGCCTGTTGCTCTCAAATAAATTAAAAAAAATTATAAAAAAGAGCTGGCAGCAAATATTGTATCAAACAGAAGCTTTTCAGGTGAAAACCCATGAAGTGAAATTAAATACAGGATGAAAAAGGAAACAAAATAGAGTAAAGTCAACAGAAGAGAGAGTTGGTGAGTTTGAGGATGGGTCACTTGAAAATACACAGATTTTTAAAAAATGAAGAGGTATGAGGAAAGTGAACACGAGGCCATTCAAAGCAAATATTCTGAGTATTAGAGGTTCTTGAGATGCCAACGCGGTAGAGAGCTAATTGAAAGACACTGAAATGGAGAGCTCCCGGTGCTAGAGGAGGCCACGGTCAAGATGAGGAGCAGCATCGAATCCGAGCTGACTCTCCCGAGTCTAAACGAAGAAATCTAAACTCAGGGTGAGAGGCAAAGAACAGAACAAAAGAAGTCACACATAGTTTGTCTGAAGCAGACTACTCCGTAAGACCTTCCTGTCCGAGAGCGACAGCGGCTGCATCTTCCACAGCTCAGGAGAAAACCTGCCCCCAGAGCCCTGCACCCAGAAAAGCTCTGTTGTACTCATGAAGGAGACTTGGCGAATCTCCAAAAACAAAAATGGAAAGAATTTCCTAAAGGAAATGAAAAAGCGAGTTCCTAAAGCAGAAAGAAAATGACCTTAATGCCTAAGAAGAAAACCTGGATAGATATAAGATTCACTAGTAACTGTGCAAAGAAACAAAATTCTCTAGTATCACGCTGCATATATCCCCCGTATCTGCAGTGTGGAACTAAAATGCAAAATTGAGAATAACTTCCTCAACATGTCACACTAGCTCCATGAACTGACAGGAAGGACAGAGCTGGAAAGGCCAGATGCACTGTGAGCAGAGAAGAGAGGGAGGCTGGGAATGAGGGCAAGGATGTGGAACCTAACTAAAGTGTGATGTTGTGAGGCCAGGAAGTCTCCCTGCCACAGCTGCAGCTGAGGTCCTCGGGAGCCACCAGCCGCAGCTCCCCTGCCTTCCCCACCCGCCAGTGCTGGGCTGCCAAGGCCCAGAGCTGCTCTGCAGATGCAGCGAGGGCTGGAGATCCGAACAGGCTGTAGACGGAGAAGCCAGACTTGGAATATGCGGAGGCGATGGGGATGGCTCAGCTCAGCGCGGGTGTGCCCAACGTCTGACCTAGAAGGTAATTCTTTCAATTCCACTGGAGTTATCTATGCCCCCAATCTGGTTTTGGAGGTTTGAAATTAAACTTAAAATTGCCTTTCCAACAGCAGCACAATTTGCTACAGGGAACCTCACAGACAGGGAAGGAATACAAAACCTGTGCTACCAATGAAGACACACTGGTTACAATAATATTTCTTTACCATTTTTATTATACTTTGTCTACAAAACCTGTGCTACCAATGAAGACACACTGGTTACAATAATATTTCTTTACCATTTTTATTATACTTTGTCTTTTTTGTTATTATTATTTCTTAACATTTTCCCATTTAAAAAATTATCAGGGCTGGAGAGATGGCTTAGCGGTTAAGCACTTGCCTGTGAAGCCTAAGGACCCCGGTTCGAGGCTCGGTTCCCCAGGTCCCACGTTAGCCAGATGCACAAGGGGGCGCACGCATCTGGAGTTTGTTTGCAGAGGCTGGAAGCCCTGGCATGCCCATTCTCTCTCTCTCTCCTTCTATCTGTCTTTCTCTCTGTGTCTGTCGCTCTCAAAATAAATAAATAAATAAAAATTTTTTTAAAATATCATATATATACATACAAACATATATATATATATATATATATATTTGTGAGCAGAGGGAGAGATAGAGAGAAGAGAGAC
Organism: Jaculus jaculus; assembly: GCF_020740685.1. Classification (NCBI taxonomy): domain Eukaryota; kingdom Metazoa; phylum Chordata; class Mammalia; order Rodentia; family Dipodidae; genus Jaculus; species Jaculus jaculus. The sequence continues at coordinate 4,386,873 of NC_059124.1, read as the reverse complement.
AGAAAGAATGAGAATGGGTGTGCCAGGGCCTCCAGTCACTGAAAGCTAACTCCAGACACATGTGCCACCTTATGCATCTGGCTTAAGTGGGTACTGGGAATCAAACCTGGGTCCTTAGGCTTCACAGGCAAGCACCTTAACCACTAAGCCGCCTCACCAGCCCATTTTTCTATTTTTAGAACTTAGTTGACAACCTCCACAGATATGCACAATATACCATGATCATAGTCCCCTCACACCACCCTCCTTTGTGCTTCTTCTGCCATCCCCTGCCACTGAAACCCGTCCTTCCGTCTAGTCCCTGTTCGGTTTTGATGCCATCATTCCCCCGCCATCATGCAGGTCTCGAGCGCAGAACATTGGCCACTCTGAGGTCATGAATGCCACTATCACTTTGTGTCTAGAAGACAGTATTGCAAAGCTCTCCTTCCTTTCTTTTGGCTTTTTCCTTCTTTCTGCAGCCCCTTCCGCAATGGCCCCTGAGCCTTCAGGGTGGGGTAGAGATGTATCACCTGGTGCTGAATACCCTGCTGTCTCTTCTCAGCATTCTCATGGGCTTTGAGGCTCCCTAGTGCACACCACCATGACAGGATTCTCCCATGGTTTCATCTTCACTTTTGCTTAAATTGCTTTTGGCCAATGTAGTTTGCATATTACTCAGTGAGGTCTAATGATTGCTCTGTATTTTCTCCACGCTGTGTTATCCTTTCCTAGTCTTCCTGTACATAACCGTATACTTTCCCTCACCTTCTTTCCCATATATCTGGCTAGAGAGATGGCTTGGTGGTTGAGGGGCTTGCCTGAAAAGCCAAAGGGTCCAGGTTTGTTTCTCCAGGACCCATGTAAAGCCAAATGCACAACGGAGAGTTCGTTTACAGTGCCTTGACACCCTGGCGTACCTGGTCTCTCTCTACTTGCCTATTTCTCTATCTCTTTCTCTCTCTATCAAATAAAAAAGTAATATATATATTATATACATATTGTTTTATATACATAATATACATACCATATATATATATATGTATGTATGTATGTATATATAATCTCTGTCATTCCTCCTCTTTTTAATTTCTTAACTATAACATTTTATCACTTTAATGATCTCTAAATTCTGAGAACCCTAACAAGTATCCCATATTATATCTTCCTACAGCTTTTAAAACCTCAATTTCCAGACCGTCATCAAGGGTGTATTCTGACTTCAGGTGAAAGGATGGAAAGTATTCCAAGAAAATGGAAGTAGACACTCTCTGGTCACTGTTCCAATAGCTAATAATAATAATAATGATAATAAAATTCAATGAAATTTAGTGACAAGACATAAAGTCATTTTGTACAGATTAAATGAACTGTCTATCCAGAGGACATTACAATCTTAAACATATACTCACTGAGTAATGGTGAGTCCAGCATCATGAAACAAACATTATTGGAGGTAAAGACAAGGTTAAACACAACAAAATAATATTAGATGCCTTGGACACTACTTTGGGTCACCAATATATGGGTTATCCCAATCAAAAATAAGCAGGAAATATTTTGAGGTAAATAACATAATAAATCAAATGGGTTTAATAGACATTTGCAGAGCATTTCATCTAAGAATTGTGGAATATACTGTCTTCACAGCAGCCCATGGAGCTTCCTCTAAATCAGTTCATACCATAGTACCCAAATACAGAAAATATGAAATAATTTCTTGTATTCTATCAGAACACAATGAAATAAGACTAGAAATTAATGAAAAGGAAAGATATATAACATAGGAATAGGAATGCATGGAGATTGAATGACACACTACTGAATTATGAATAGGCATTTTCTTTAACCAAGAAGAAAACAAAAATAAAATTGACTGAAAATGAAACTACAACATATCAAAACCTGTGGGAATTGAAAGAAATCCTAAGGGATAAGTTCTTAACCACAAGTGCTAGATCTAAATGATCAATAAGACCCTTTTGTTGAAGACACCACAAGCTATAGAGGTAATCAACAGCTCTCTAATTGGATATAAGGCCTTCTCAGTGGGAGGAAATTCATACCTGATACTGACAGCCAAGTCAGAAACCTATGACTTGGAAGGTTATAGACTTTAGAGGGATGCTCCCACTGTTATTTGGTTAAAATAAGAAGGTATACACAGCTGGGCATGGTGGCGCACGCCTTTAATCCCAGCACTTGGGAGGCAGAGGTAGGAGGATCTCCATGAGTTCAAGGCCATCCTGAGACTACAGATTTAATTCCAGGTCAGCCTGGACCAGAGTGAGACCCTACCTCGAAAAGAAGGTATACACATCAAAAAGTCTTCTAGATGTCTCTTCTTACCCTGTTTAACACATGCTGCTCTCAGTCTTTAGGTTAGAGAATCTGATGGGAAGACCCAAGACCTATGAATATACAAGAAAAGAAAGCCAACTAGCTAGCATGAGAAGAGTCATCTGTATCATATGCACCAGGGTCCAGGAGACCTACCTACGAAGTGGAGAATTAAATATGTGTGCTGTTCTCACTGCTGGCCCAAGGACTTCCTCCAGACATATGGTGGTAGACACCAAGACATCTCAAAACTTATCAAAACAGAAATTCAGAGGTTTCTGAGAGTTCAGTACTAAAGGAGATTTACAACACACCCTCCAAGGCTCAGGGAACATTGCAGGAGAAGAGCCGGCAGAAGGTAAGAGCCACAGGGCGGGAAAGAGTATCCTGAGGCATTGCACCTGACTGGTGCATTGAAAAGCCCACAGCGAACACCAGTAACCCTGCTGAGGAGGGTCCTTAGTGGGGGAGGGAACATAAGGGTGTAACCCAAAGTTGACAATTAATTTAAAAAGCATACATCTCATTAAACAGGAACATCTAAAAGAAGTGAATGAATTTCTACATAGATTTGTACTACCAGATTTTTTTTCTGTGATACAATTTTATATTTATTATGCAATTTAGTTAACATAGCATTTTCTTGTAGTTGGTGACAGAAAGAGTACACCTCAAATATTCCTATGTGCTGAAGTCGGCTTCACATGCTGTCATGCACCTCTAGCCTAGACATAGCTTATAAGAGGATGGGATTTATTGAGTTTATAGATTCAGGGGACGTTCCTTAATGGCAGAAGCAGATGGCCCCCTTTCACATGTCCAGAGATGAGCAACCATCACTAGCACAAGCAACCAATCTTCAGGAACTCATAATGGCACAGCTCAAAGATTCTGCATATCTTTTTTTTTTTCCTGGAAATTGATCAACCCCCAAATATATCCTGGGGCTGGATCCTAGGCTGTGCCCACAGTGACACCTCCTGCAGTCAGAGAGCAAGAGATTTTTACAGGCTTAAGTAAAATAAAAACAAAATAAAACAATTCACAAGACCAGCTAGGCTTACCTTACAAGTCAAAGATTAAGGTCTTCTTGAGTTTTGATTCCTGGAGGCTTTACCAGTGGCTTTTAGGCAAGATATGGTCACTGTGTCTTTATAAGGTCTGTCCTCTATGAAAGAATCTTAATATTTGTCTCTCTATAAGAACATCAGTACTATTTGATAAAAGGTGAAGCCTTTTGACCTCAGTTTCCTTTAATTGTTTTTAGGCCATTATCCACAAATATATTAAGTACAAAAGCTTCAAATGTAAATTTTGAGAAATACTTTAGTCAATTATAATGCCATATTAAGGCAAAACTTTAAAATTGTCAAATAGGTAAATTTATATTCTATTTTTTCTTTTTTCTTTCTTTTTTTAATTTGCTTTTTTTTATTAATTAGTTTTGTACTCAGTGAATACAGTTAAGTTGGTACCATTGTTAGGAATGACATGGCTGGAAGCTGAAGACAGTCAGCACGTCTAGTGCCAGAAGGAGCGACTGGGGGAAATGACCAATATCTGTGCAAGCAACTCATGGTCTAACCTACTTAGCAGCAAATAACCTGTCGTGATGCCCACACAAGTGCAATAGTGGTACACAGCCATGGTGGGGAACCAACTATCCTTGATTTGGCTAACTGATCCCCTCAGTGGAATGGGACCCATAGCTGGAGCTGGGAAACAAGTCAGAACCTTATCCAAACATGAGCCCACTCTCCAAACTACCAACAATTGTGGGCTACAAAAGGGCCTACGCCTATTAAATTCTCTACAAAAAAATAAGGGTTCTCCCATTTGTTTGGTGCTAACTTTACTCTCCGTTGGAGAATCTGCTTCTCTTTTCAGATACAAGCAGATCCCAAGGACAGAACAACCCATTATACCTCAAAAGGGCCCCAGCTGAAACTAAGAATAATTGGCAAAACAAGCAAGGGTGCTGTTTTCTTGGTGAACTGGGTACCGGCATAAGGGTGAAGGAGATCGACACAGAAAACAATCAACTCCTACCAAATCAGAGAGCCAGAGACCCAGAGGCCTCCAACACTTTATCACTGAAACAGACCAAAAATGAACCCAACATGGCTCAGGGAAATTTTGCGGAAGAGGGGGTGGAAAGAATGTCAGAGCCACACGTTGGGTCATGGTACACAGAAACATTTCCTCCTACCCATAACTGAAGGCTAACCCCACAACGCATGACCCATATACCTCAACAAGGAGGGGCCGGGGGGAGAGGGGAGGACAGGGAGGAGGCTAACAATGTTATCAACTTGACTGTATTCACTGAGTAATAAACTAATAAAAAGAAAAAAAGAAAAAGAATCATGGCTTCACTTTAGAAAACAAAGAATTTTATATTCCTACTAGGACTTATAAGGGTTCTGATAGTTCAGCATTCTTACCAACACCATGATAGTGCATGTGAAATCATATTTCACTGCAGTTTCAATTTGTTTATTCCTGATTACAAGTGATATCAAGCATTTTTATGGCTTACTAGCCACTTGCATATCTTCATAGGGAAGATTTTTTTTTCTGTTTTTTAGTTGTTGTTTGTTTTTCTGTTATAATGACCTTAAGCTGATCCTCCTGCTTCAATCTCCTAAGTGCTGGGATTACAGGCATGGACCACTAAGCCTGGCTACCTAAACTGATGCAGCCTCTTCAGAAACAGTGTGGCAGTCCTCAAGAAGTCCAACAGAGTTGCCAAATAACCAGGAGTTCTCCTGTCAGCAAGAGAAATGAAAACATGATTTAGTGCTGAACACTTCACTATCACTCCACATTACATTGATGAGTTTTGAGTCTCCCCAGAAACTACAACCATATAAAAAAGGAGTGGTTTCACTAACCAAAAGCAGAGCATCTTGCCTGGCTGACCAACTGTGTAGCTTGCACCATCCACTGCTGGTTGAGGTTCATTTATGCATTTATAATGCTACCCAGGCTCACAACTCAAGATGGTTTCCACACCAAGAATCACTGGAGAGAATAGACTGAGTTCAGGATAAGTTCCAATAATTTGGGTATAATGGGCTCATTTCAGTCCAAGGACTCTGGTTATCTTAGAGTTTGGAGCCTGTGGTTTTCTACACTCATCAATCAATACATTAATGAAAATAATTTTAAACTACCACGCTAAAGTAATTTTAATCTGAATAGTATCACACATCTGTTATGTACCCTGGAAAAATGGAGGGGCAGTGTGATAGTTAAGGTGTTGTCAACTTGATCTGTTTAGTAATCCTCAGGCTGCTTCTAGGAAGGATCAACTAAAGGAGGAGGTCTTTCTCCCAGGGTGAGCCCTTCCCCCAGAGTGGGCGGCCCCGCTCAGAGGGGGACTTGATATAAGGAAGCTCTGGGTAGAAGAGTTCCCTTTTCCTTCCTTCCTTCCACTTGGCTGCCAGAGCTGCTCCCTACCTTCTAGTGTGGATTGAAGACCAGTGCGAACTAAAGACCAGCATCAACTGAAGACCCACGTGGATCGAAACCCAGCGGCTCCTCAGGAAGCCTCCAGGCTTTCCGGCACCATCTGCAATGCCGGGTCGGGACTGCTGAGGCATCTGGCCATGTGGACTGAGCAGCTACCAGGTTCAGTGATTCTCAAGCCTGCAACTGCTATTGGACTACTGTAAGCTAATCCAATAAATTCCCTTTTTAAAATAATTCATTCTAGTAATTCTGTTCCTCTAGAGAACCCTGACTAATACAGGCAGCTAAGTGTCTAACAAAACAAAGGGGATTGCATCTTGTTCCTATGCAGTGTTTTTTTTTTTTTAATATCTCATTTATTTATTTATTTGAAAGCATAGACAGACAAAAGAGAGTGAAAGGTACACAGAGTCAATGGATTTAGCAGGGCCTGCAGCCGCTACAATTGTGCCCTAGACACACGTACACTTTTATGCATTTGACTTTAGGTGGGTACTGGGGAATTGAACTTGTGTTGATAGCCTTTGCAGACAAGTGCCTTAACCACTGAGCAATCTCTCCAGCCCCCTGCAGTGCCTTTCACTATACTATATGAAAAGAAAAAGATCTGTGTGCATCTGTAAGCTTACATATGTTCAAGTAAATGTTGTTGGGGCCAGGGATGTAGCTCAGTTGGTAGAGCACCTGTCTAGGAGGCACGGAACCCTGGTTCTATCCCCAGTACCATACAAACTGAGCGTGGTTGTTCATGCCCATAATCCTGGTATTGGATTGGGGATGTAGATGCATGAGGCTCTGAAGTTCAAAGTCATCTTCATTTATACAGCAAGTCTGAGGCCAGCCTGGGTTACATGGCATCCTATCTCAAAAAAAAAAAAAAAAAAAAAAGTCTATGAGTGACAATTTCAACAATGAATTGTGTTGACAAGTGGATTGACCATAGAGTTCTCTTAAGTTATTATCACAGTATTACTCTCAGTAATACTTACATATTTACTCTCAGTTGTAAACAGCCAAAATGATTAAAAATGAGGAAATTGAAGTGGTTTTAAATAAGATCATTTTGATTTTTTTTAAAATTTTTATTTATTTATTTGAGAGCGACAGACACAGAGAGAAAGACAGAGAGAGGGAGAGAGAGAGAATGGGCGCGCCAGGGCTTCCAGTCTCTGCAAACGAACTCCAGACGCGTGCGCCCCCTTGTGCATCTGGCTAAAGTGGGACCTGGAGAACCGAGCCTCGAACCGGGGTCCTTAGGCTTCACAGGCAAGCGCTTAACTGCTAAGCCATCTCTCCAGCCCTCATTTTGATTTTTGATAATAAAAAGCTGTTCCTTTTTGCTTTATAAACTCTCAGAATTATATGAGTTTAGCATTTATGTTTTTCCTGGGGTTTATATCTCTCACTGGTTGTTAAGATTATAGACCAATGTACTTTCCATCACTTCACGCATATCAAAGACAATGAAAAAAACAAGGATAAGTCCCCTAAGCGCTCACTGGGTATATAGGCTTTGGGGGACAACTGAGAAACAGCAAGTCAGGAAAAGCACTGCGCCTCTCGTCTTATGCGCTAATGCACAATATTAATTCATGTTTACTTGAGATAACTCAGTAATCCTAGACTTTTACCTGCCTCTTGCCAAACAGAATACCAGAGCAAGCTACAAACAGTTTGAAGTTTTTTTAAAAAAAGCTAGGCGTTGTGGTTCATGCACTCAGGAGGCAGAGGTAGGAGGATCGCAGAGAATTCAAGACCACCCTGAGACTACATAGTGAATTCCAGGTCATCCTGAACTAGAGTGAAACACCATCTTGGAGAAAAAAAAAAAGTCTTCCTTATAAAGCGTGGGCATGCTTGCAGATGCTTACAGCCCAAAATTGGAGTTTGATGCTGATGAGAAGCCATCCACTCAGGAATTAGTTATCACACATGATAACAAGAACATTCACGTATTTAGTGCTGTTAAGCCTATGGATCCTTGACAGCTTCCATAGTTCCAGCAAATACTGAAATAACTTGAGGTAGTTGCCAGTTTTGTCTAATGCCATGAAACTATTATGAATAAACCAAGCACAATTGTTAAGAAAATACAAATATGTTTGGAGTATACAGATGGTGTTTTCAATGATAAACTATAGTTATGTCAACTAGTATTTTTTAAGGCTTATTCAGACATTAAATTCTTTTGCTAAGCTAATTTCAGTAGGACATATTTAATGAATGCCTAGATCATTTCCAGATACAAATTACATTTAAAAAGCATTGATTCCCAACAGATTTGTCTCCCTTTTTGCTTCTTTTTACAAAACAATGATACACATTTTTCAGTGTACTGACAATACTCTTCTTGTTCCACATGAAATCTGAAAGTAGGAAAAGCAAAATCAATTTTGTAAAAGAGAAAAGAAAATCACATTTCTGGCACACTAATATGATGATTTCTGGCACACTGATATGATGATTTATTTTTTTTGTTTATTTTTATTTATTTATTTGAGAGTGAGAGAGAGAGAAAGAGGCAGATAGAAAGAGAGAGAATGGGTGCACCAGGTCCTCCAGCCACTGCAAATGAACTCCAGATGCATGCGCCCCTTTGTGCATCTGGCTAATGTGGGCCCTGGGGAATCGAGCCTAGAACCTAGGTCTTTAGGCTTCACAGGAGAGTGTTTAACCACTAAGCCATCACTCCAGCCCGATATATTTTTTATTAAGAAAAAAAACCAAAAGTAATCTTTGCCCTAAATTAAAAATATTTAGTTGTTCCACATCAAGAAAAAAAAATCAAAAAATAATTTCTAAGTGCAATAAGGCTTGAATTCACTTGTTTATAACATATTTTTAAAATGCTGTATGATGGGTAATGTGAAGTTGACTGGATTTGGAATTAGCTAAGGGATTCAACTTGGAACCTGTTTGTGAGGGCTCTTTGGTTTAACTGAAGAGGGAAGATCAGCCCATAACGTTGGCCACACTGTTTCATGGGCTTGGCTCCTGGATTGAATGAAAAGAAAAAAGGAGAAAGAAAGCTGAGTAGCCACTGCCTCTCCGGCTTCCTGACTGGTGATGCACTGTGACCAGCTGCCTCAGACTGTGCCTGTTGTCTCTTCCCTGCCAAGAAGGAATCAGCATAAGTGTGAGACAAAGAAAGTGATTCCTCCCTTAAGCTGCTTCTCATAAGGTCCTGGGAACAGAAAGGAAAAAAGTCCCTGGCACATGTTGATTCTTAATTTCAAAAGGACATTAGAGAAAGCAGAAGCTGATTCATTTCTCAAGGACAAAATTGTTTGGGGCTATTGATCTTCAAATCTAAAGGGCTTTCTTTACCTTTCAACTGCTGGGAATGTGTGTGTTTGTTTCTTCCTTTGATTTGGATTGAGCCCAGGCTCTAAACCTGACAGATACACACTGACGCTCAACTGCCCCCCGCGACCCCCAGCCCTGAACCTACCTTCGTATGCTACATGTTACCTTTGACGAGCTCGTTGCTTCCTTAAATCCCTTGAGTCTTCTCAATATTGAGACTCTTTTGTTCTGGGCTTAAGATATAGATAACTTGATGCATTTGTCTGATAATACTTTTACTTTGTCGCTTCACAGTGAGCTGTGGTGGTATTTGTTTGTTTTTAGCCTTTTGAGATTTTGGGTCAATCTCACCCTAAATGAAGACTTTTCTACTCCATCTAATACTTTTTGAGATTTCTGAGGGCTCTTGGAATTTCCCAAAAGGAAATTATTCTATCTTATAAACAGAGATGTTTAGGTTAATTAGAATTCACTAGATATGATGTGCAGGCCTTCAATCCCAGCTACTAAGGCAGCAGAGGAAGAGCCCAACTTGAACAACCCCAGCAGCACACGGAAATTCTGTCTCAAGAGCCAAAGGAAGGGTAGGGCTGCTTACAAGGCAAAATGGTCTGGATATCCATGACCTCACAGTGCCTGGCACTGCCTACACAAGACCATCAAATAATCGGAGGAGAAGACGATGACATCCAAGCAAAAGAGAGACTATTTGAGAGAGGGAGGGGTATGACGTAGAGTGGATTTGTGAAGGGGAAGGTAGGGGAGGGGAGGGAATTTTATTGTCTGTATTTATGGAAGTTGTCAATAAAAGAAGTTTCAAAAAACAACTGGATCACTTGATTGGTTGACATGGCATTTCACTTTTTGAATGTATTCACAAATATATGATTAATATATGTCCATGAAATTTTACTAAATTTCCTAAAACTTAACATATCCTGGAACAAATTTTCTATCATAATTCAGATTGCTGTAAAAGGTTGGTGGCAGCCTAAAGGAAAGAAAAACAAGAGATAATTTCATATCATGTCTGGATGGCTCCAAGTTCCTTACCTGGGAGAATTCTCCCATTATGTTGTTGCCTTGAAATTCATTGAGGTGATTTCAAAAAAGGATGATGTGGGATGCATGGAAAGAAAGAATCAAACCTCCCAACTGAAACTAAGAGCAACTGGCGAAATAAGCAAGGGTGATGTTTTCCTGTGAACCGGATTCCAGCACAAAGGGGAAGGAGACCACGCAGAGAAAAATCAACTCCTACCAAATCAGAGAGCCAGAGCCTCAGAGGCCCCCAACACCTCAGCACTGAAGCAGACCAAAAATGAACCCAACATGGCTCAGGGAAATTTTGCGGAAGAGAGGGCAGAAAGAATGTCAGAGTCACATGTTGGGTCATGATTTGCAGAGACATTTATCATACCAATAACTGGGGGCTAACTTCACAATGCACGACCCATTTTTATTGACAAGGAGGGTCTAATGGGAGGGGGTAGATCACAGATGAGCCTAAATAATGGTACCAAACTGCCTGTATTTACTGAAAAGAAAACTAATAAATTAATAAAAAAATTAATAAAATTAATTAATTAATAAAAAAATTAATAAATTAAATTAAATTTAAAAAGAAAAGAAAGAAAGAATCAAACCTAATAAAGACATGTGAGAAGGGTGGGTCCTGTACTAGAAATCCAGGATCAATGACTCTGGACATGTCAAGGATTCCTCAGCCTATGTCACTTGCTTCAATATGTTTTTATTTTTTTGGCTTGTTTGTTTTCTTCTGTGTTTTGTAGAGGTACGGTCTCACTCTAGCCTAGGCTGACCTGGAATTCACTATGCAGTCTCAGGTGGCCTTGAACTCATGGTGATCCTCCTACCTCTGCCTCCCGAGCGCTGGGATTAAAGGCGTGCGCCACCACACCTGGTTCACTTGTTTTATAATCCATCTTTCACTAGGATTGCAAGAATATCTTCAAGTGCGCTGAGAAAAAAAATAAAAATACTTGTACTGGTCTCCTGAACCCAGGCTCACGATGTTTGTTAAAGGGAAAAGGGCATTCAACTCTGAGTGTCATGATCCCAAGATAGCCCTTTTCAGTTTGCAAGTTTGGCCAAGTCAAGGGACGAATATGAGACAGGCTGGGTCTAAAATGCCCAGATGAGCGCGGGGGCGGGGGGATAGAAAAGAGCCCTCTTTGCACCATGAATAGCAAGTCAGCTGCTCCCAGGGATGCTAGTCCTTCAGGGGAACACGACAAACTAACAGTGTCACTGCCAGTGCGATTTAATCCTGAAAATACTTCCTCTCATAGCAAATGGGTGCAGAGTACCCCCCCCAAGCTGCCACTCATGACCTTCAATAAAGTCTGTGCTGTCTCCAAGTACCTTCATCAGTCTCACAGCATCCTATGCCACTGCCCTTGGGAGAAGGCTGTGGGGTAGCATTGAGGCTAGATGACAAATAACTGTGTCTCTCACCAAGTAGCTGTCTTGTGGACAAGAGGGAAGAGAGAATTTTGGGGAACTATCATAAAACACATACTTGAGTTTCCTTTGCTGTGCCCATGTCAATCAATTCCACTGTCACCCACATGCTGACAAAGAGACAACAAGCAGAAATATAAGCTGATTATTTTATTGGAGCATTGAAAATAGTTATGACAGGATTTTTCTAATGGCACAATACTCTGTAGGGTATCTTCTGATTCACTTTCTGAAACAAACAAACAAACAAGCCTGTTAGCCAGAGGGAAAATATAACACATAATATCATCATATTCTGATATGATCTTAGCAAGTACAATTTCTAGAAGATTTAGAGTTACCAGGATGCAATCCATAGCTGCTCCTGCTGCGGGCCTTCCTGCTGGGGTGGGCCTTGCTGGTTTCCAGGACGAGGAGGTTGGGGTCCCTGCTGCGGGCCTCCCTGCTGGGGTGGGCCTTGCGGGTTTCCAGGGCGAGGAGGTCGGGGTCCCTGCTGAGGGCCTCCCTGCTGGGGTGGACCTTGCTGGTTTCCAGGACGAGGAGGTTGGGGTCCCTGCTGAGGGCCTCCCTGCTGGGGTGGACCTTGCTGGTTTCCAGGACGAGGAGGTCGGAGTCCCTGCTGAGGGCCTCCCTCCTGGGGTGGACCTTGCGGGTTTCCAGGGCGAGGAGGTCGGGGTGGGCCTCCCTGCTGGGGTGGACCTTGCGGGTTTCCAGGACGAGGAGGTCGGGGTCCCTGCTGAGGGCCTCCCTGCTGGGGTGGGCCTTGCGGGTTTCCAGGGCGAGGAGGATGAGGATGATTGCCTCCTTGCTGGGGTGGCCTCTCATGGGAATTTTCATCTTCATCATCATCTTCATTAGAAGCAGAGTGTCTTGGGGGGAGTCCTCCAGGAAGGGGTCTCTGAGGATTCTGACCCGGGCTCTGGCTTTCTTCTTGAGCTTCCACATAGACATAGATAATAATAGAGTAACTTATATAACCTTCCTCTCCCAGAACCCTCCTGCCTACCCTACTTCATGCTCACTGCTTTTTCATTAAATTTAGCCCACACACTCAGCCTATGGAGGGTCTTGTCTTTAGACTCCCAAGATGCTATAAATCCTTAAATCTTGTTACAATAAATTGGTTTTAGGTGCCTTCCACTTCCTAGAGGATGTTTTCCAGTAGGGAAGTGAAGGGGAAGGTTTCCTGATGTGAGTTAGAAAAAGAAAATTCCGTTTTGAAATTATAATCTGACATTCTAGTGGATCCGGTCAAGCTGACGGATCTAGTCCATGCAGAAAAGAAGCAGGAAACAGGAGCAGACAGAATGGCCCACAGAGGATTGATGGACTTCTCAAGTAAACATTTATCGGAGGTAAAGTAAACTGAGCTACATGGAGAAATGGAAAAATGGGGGAAAGATGAGCACCCCTGTATATGTTCCTCATACAGTTACAGAGTTCTCCGGGGAATCCCTGGGGAAAGAGGGCGTCTTTGGGCAACTCCTAGTGTCATGGAGAATCCATGAGGACTCTGCACCTGTGTCCCCTGCAGTTGCCACTTCTATGGGGGGCAGAGAAAGCCTTCCTGCTGCCATAGAGCCGGGTCTTCCTGCTGTCCTAGAGTGCACCTCTGCCACTGCCCCAGGTCAGTGTTGGGAAAATTCCTATGTATCTGAAGGGGATTTCCCACTATAACTGATTCCGTAAAATTAAAAAAAAAAGATGTAATGAGACATTGTAGAACTGAAAAGTTCCTGAGTCAAAGAAAGCAGAGGAGGCCCACGCAGGGTGGATCTAGCCTTACCGAACAGCTGCCACACAGCATCTTCATAGATGAACTCTAGGAGATAAACGCACAGGTGGGATTACACAGTAGTGTTGGCATTTTCAGGTCACAGATGTTTTCCACCGCGGGAGAAGGAGACTTCCAAACCCACCCCACCCGACCGTCCACTTAGTGAGCTTGTAGCCTGGGTTATGATGCTAGAACAGAAGTGTGGGAGTTCCCAATGCTCAAATGTACCACTTGCTCAAAACAAAAATGCCTGAGTCCTGGAGAGATGGCTTAGCCATTAAGGCGCTTGCCTGAAAAGCCTAAGAACTCATATTTGAATCTCCAGGTCCCACATAGCCAGATGCACAGTGACGCAAGGGCGCAATGTCGCATACAAGGGGATGCTCACATCTGGAGTTCACTCAGAGGCTGAAGACCCTGGTGTGCCCATTCTCTCTCTCTCCCTCCCTCTCTCTCTCTCTCTCTCTCTCTCTCTCTCTCTCTCTCTCTTTCTCTCCTTCTTTTTCTCTCTCAAAATAAATTTTTAAAAATGCCTGAATTTCAACAGACATTACTCCTAATATTTGTTCAGTATTCTGGGTAATTCAATTTCTTGGGTTAATATTTTTCATGAATGATTTTGCTTATACCTTCTGGCATTTTCTGTAGGGACACCAGAGTAAACATTATTTAACAAAAATTTGTTTGAATATAAAATGTGGTTAAAGGGCTGGCAAGATGGCTTAGCGGTTAAACACTTGCCTATGAAGCATAAGGACCCCGGTTCGAGGCTCTATTTCCCAGCACCCACATTAGCCAGATGCACAAGGGGGTGCATGCATCTGGAGTTTGTTTTCAGTGGCTGGAGGCCCTGGAGCACCCATTCTCTCTCTGTCTCTTTCTCTCTCTCTGCCTCTTTCTCTCTGTCTGTCACTTTCAAATAAATAAATAAAATAAACCAAGAAAATATTTTTTTAATGTGGTTAAAAGTGAGAAATTGGGGCTGGAGAGATGGCTTAGTGGTTAAGAGCTTGCCTGTGAAACCTAAGGACCCTGTTTCTAGGCTTGGTTTCCCAGGACCCACATTAGCCAGATGCACAAGGGGGCGCACATGTCTGGAGTTCGTTTGCAGTGGCTGGAGGTCCTGGCATGCCCGTTCTCTCTACCTGTCTCTCTCTATCTCTCTCTCTCCCTCTGTGCCTTTCTCTCTCTGTCCCTCTCAACTAAGTAAATAAAAATAAACAAAAAAGTGAGAAATTGTACCATGATATCTCTAGCTCAACATGTAAGATACTCACATTGGTTATCTGCTTATATTTCTTATTTCTCTTAAACATCTCTGGTACACATTGAACTCTTTTATCTATTCAGTATCTATTGTCCACCAAGGCTAACATTACCCATTTTCTGCCCTGATTATAAGACATTTAACACGTGAGATTCCCTCTTTCTTTCCATTCTCCCATGCATCGTTCTCAGTGCATGCAGATCTTTATAACAATAAATTCATACACATACACACACACACGTGTGTGTGGATGGAAACACCAGGGTATATTTCCAGTGACAATGAACACCAGATGTTTGTACTACTTTTTCATGGCTTTAAGTGGGTGCTGGGAAATTGAGCAGAGGCCAGCAGGCTTTGCAAGCAAGTGCCTCTCTCCTCATGCCCTCAAAAGGCACTCTTGCAAGAAATATTTATAGGGCTGGAGAGATGACTTAGCGGTTAAGCACTTGCCTGTGAAGCCTAAGGACCCCGGTTCGAGGCTCGGTTCCCCAGGTCCCACGTTAGCCAGATGCACAAGGGGGCGCACGCGTCTGGAGTTCAATTGCAGTGCCTGGAGGCCCTGGGGTGCCCATTCTCTGTCTCTATCTGCCTCTTTCTCTCTGTGTCTGTCACTCTCAAACAAATAAATAAATAAAAATTTTTAAAGTGAAATATTTATAGTGTTTGAATGGTACAGGAAATAGATTATAAAGCCTAAAGATAAAATTAGGGTGTAAATACTTTTAACCTTTCAAAATTCCTTAAATCAGTCTCATTTCTCATCCTCTACCCCCCCCCCTCCATTATTCAGCCTGTTGCCTTAAAACCAAAGAGTCACAGCACCACCTGTACCCACATTCTATACCTTCACTTGTGCCCTGAGCAGAGCTCAGGGCCAGCAAGGCCACTGCCAGCAGGACCACCAGCATCTTGGCGGAGGCTCTGGAGTCGCTCCCAAGTCTGTGCTGGGGAAAGCAAGGCAGCTGCCTTTATAAGGAGCAGAAGAATGGGAGCCTTTGAGCTCCTTAATGGTCGACCTCACGCCTGACACCTCAGGATGCCCTGCTTCCCTGACTCTTCTTTGGGACATTAGCCCAGCAGGATGGAGTCACGAGGAGGAAGTCACTGTGTCATTTCTAAATGGTAAAGCATGTAACTTGCATATCAGTTGAAGGAGCATGGTCCCAGTTATGATTCCATATGTTAGAGTTGAAATTATCCCATCATTTCAGCTCTGTGTAGGTGATGTGACTACAATCTGGTCCTGTGGGGTTGTGGAGGGTGGTTTGGCATCTACATGTATTTGTGTATTTGAGTCAGCCTTTTTTTTTTCTATCACCAAGTGTATAGATAGTCAATATTTCTGCTGTTATGTTCCAAACTCTACCAATCATGGTGTAGGTGTCGCCATGGATATAACATTTACATAATTTTTCTTTTGCTCAATTTGGTAATGCATTGGGAGAAAACACATGGGTGGAGAGTAAAGAAGATGGCTACCAGCCGTGCTCAGAACGGAGAGGCTGTGCAGAGACCCTGGGCCCGGCTCTAAGTGCTGAATCCACGACGCTGTAGAGCCAGCAGGCCTCAAGCATTCTCTACTTCCTGAACTCACCGACTTGCAGAGCTGAAGTGCTGTAGGAAGCCCAGGTAGTTTCCAGACCACAGCTGTAGGAACGCGGGCTTCCGACGAGAGCAATGATGTCACGTTTCTCCAGCGCTGCCCTCGTTTGCCGCCGTTTTCAGGTCGAGATTATTCTGAGGCATTACTTCCACCAGGGAATGATATTTTCTTTTCTCATACGTGTGTACGTAGGTGTGCACGTGTGATGTGTGGAGGTCAGAGGGCAATCTGGAGCCACCTCCTTGGGAACAATGCCCACCTTTCTTGCATCAGGGTCTCTCATTTCCAATTGGACAAGGCTTGCTAACTAGTAAGCCAAGGACCACCTGCCTCTACCTCCCCGGAGCCTGGATTACCAGCATGTGCCTACATACATACCCAACATTTGGGGTGCTGCCATGCTATGTGATGAGCACATTGTCGACTTAGCGCCAGTGAAAATATTCATAATTATTGAAATGGACAGCTTACAATTGGCCATAAGCATGCACAGAATAGCTTGACAACGCTGACAAAATATCCCTTGCCTTGCTCATGTGTTATGACGTACAGGCGTATTCTGTGGGGCTGTCACAGGCTGGTCTTTCGCATGGGGAATCTTGTCTGCAGTGTTCTGAGAGGTAAAATCACCTTCACTCTCCTTCTTGGTCTGTTCATGTTCCATATCAGTCAACCCTAGGCTTACCTTATTTTCTTTTTGCATTTTGGGAAAATCCCTTTGTTTACCTCCAAAATGAGTGTTTAATTCATCTTCTTTATTTATTTTCTTAACCGCAGGACCCCAGGATTTTGCCAAGTTTAGCTTCAAGCTTTCCATCTCCTGAGCATGAGTTGGATGCTGCCTCTCTTCTATCATCACTGGCTTTGTTTCATGTGCTTATATAAAGATTTGGTCTCAAGATATGAAATGAGTCAGTATAAACAGATGAATTTTCATGGCTGACGTTGTGTAGAGGTTGTGAAATTGCTCAGATTTTGTGTAAGGTTGGTCAAACCTTGATGATTCATATGGGGATAAGGCAGGGAGGGTTATGTGACTGTAAATTTTAAGACAGACTTCTTTACCATAGTGGACACTGGACCCTATGCTATCAGTCCTGGTCTTTTTTTTTGATGAAGTTATAATGTTACAGGAAGTCCACCCATTGTATACAATGGGCTTTGCTAACTATATTGGGGAAATTGCAAGCTCACTAAAGCACATGGATTTATCCTTGGAGATATACTCTGAGGGGGAGTAAGCACATGGCAGTTCTCTGTGAAAATCAGATTCTCTCAGGACGCCCCAGCTTTAAGGAAGACAGAGAACAGTTCTTGGTCCTAGGAGGTCCTATTATTTATAGCTTTGATTATTTCTCATGACTGTAGACACTATGCAGGAGGAGAACTTACAGAAAACTCTCAGATGAGTTTTCCTGATCAGGTGGTGGATAGTAGACTTCCAAGTTAGGAATGAAGGTCAGAGAGAAGGTGTGGAGTAGAGGGAAGAGTTTGGGTGACCTATGCACGTGTGGGCACAGCTGCAGAGACCACAGTATTATAAAATTCAACCTGTTCCTGGTCAGGGTGAGTTCTGAAACAGCAGTGGATTCTACCCAATGTCATACCTTGAGCCCTTGCCTTGACCTTCTCCTAGTGTCCATAATGTGTGAAAGAGATTATTGTGTGATGAAAGAAAAATGTCACCTGTGAACTCACCAGGTACAATCAAAACAGGTTACGGAAGACCTGTCAGGAAAGTCTGTCAGTTGTAATGGTGGGGTGAGGCAATGAGCGGCACCCAGCAGGCTCTTCGGGACCTGCAGGTTGTTGGTGCCCTTAAGTAATTCACATGCTTGGAATGTGTACCTTAAACTTCATAGCCCCATAGGGTTCATAACTCCATACTGCTTCTTTCTTACCCCATATTTGTTTTCTAAACTTCTAAAAAAACAATAGATGCGTAGAATTAAAAACAAGGATGTATTTTATATAGATTTGCTTGCTCAATTTCAAGATTAATGTAATATTTAGTACAACTCCTTTGGAGGCCTCTTTACTTGGTTTCAGGAAGGTGGTCTGCTTACCATGTCTCACATGGGGTTTTCTTTGATTTATTAAATATTTTATTTTATTTTTTTGTTCATTTTTTATTTATTTGAGAATGACAGACAGAGAAAGGCAGAGAGAGAGAAAGAGTGGGCATGCCAGGGCCTCCAGCCACTACAAACGAACTCCAGATGCGTGCACCCCCTTGTGCATCTGGCTAACGTGGGTCCTGGGGAATCGAGCCTCTAACCGGAGTCCTTAGGCTTCACAGGCAAGCGCTTAACTGCTAAGCCATTTCTCCAGCTCAAATATTTTGTTTTATTTTTAAAAAGTTTATAGCCTATATCCCCTCTCCCCAACCCCATTTCAGTGAGGGCCATCTTCAGTGGGGTTATTGATGTTCACTATGGGGTCGTGAAGGTCTTGGTCGATCTCTGCATGTGTGTGTGTGCGGGGGGGATGGTCATGCCTCCCCACACTCCTACTCATTCTGTGGCTGTTACAAATTTTTTTGCTCCCTCTTCCACAATGTTTCCTGAGCCAAGGTCTGAGTGTTATCAGTCTGATTTGATGCTGAGCCCTCTGGATTTCTGCTTTGATCAGCTTTGAGTGACCGCAGTGTCTGTTGCCGTGTGTCTGGAGCTAGGTGTCAGGCTAGCACTGAGGAAAGTGTGTGTGCTGCTGCGTCCTCTGCACTTCCCGGGCCCAGGAAGCTGTGATCAGAGGTGACTTGTCTCATGGTAGGTGGTTGGTTATATCTTATGGTATTGATAGACCTTGAATACCTCTAGTGTTCTATGCCATTTGTAAAACAGAACAGGCTCTACCATCACAAGTGGGAGTAACTTGGATTAAAATGGATAAGCGTAGTTATTCGGGGGTCTTTTATGTGTGTGGCCAGTCTTCTTAGTCACAGAGCAGATATGAGTCCTCTCCCACTGACGGGGCCTCTGTTGGTTATCTGTATAGGCAATAGTCTCCTATTGCTCCAGTACATACTTCTTGCCGGGCTGGTTGCTTTCACACCTTGTAGGATCCCCTGCTTATTCACACTGTTGGTGACCACTATTCCCCAACAGCAGTTTTTCAGGGTTTGGGGGGCTGACCAGAAGGACACTCCCTCTCACTTCCAGGGCAGTCCCTCAATGTCCTGTAAGCACAGCTTGTGTTGTCTTCAGAAGTGATATGGTCTCACCTTTTAGCTGTAGTGGGCAACCTAGTATTTTTGGCAATGGCCTGTGTTGTTTTGGGGATCTGATGGGCCTCCCTGACCAACAGCTCACTGTGGGGGGCAGCCCATTACTTGCCCTGGGATTTACCAGCCTGAGCTCATGGTTTTAGGAGTACACTTTCTCCTGCTTCTTCAGGACATTTCTCACCAGACCATACCCACTCCTCCTATTGAGGGATGTGTTTAGCAGAGTGCTATTCAGGAGAGGGGTTTCTTTAGCATTAATTTGTGTTGTCTTTAGTTAACACATAGGGTTTTATCTGCGCACATGTGTTTTTGGGTGGCATATGTGTGTCACAATGTCCTCTGTGGGGAGACTGAATCTGGTAATGTCCTCACTGTCTCATTTTAGATTAATAAGCTTTTGAAAGACTTAGCTGCAGATTCCAAACAGAATATTATTCTAAGCTGATGGAGATTAGGACTTCAACAGAAGCACTAGATAGTTGGAGAGAAAAACAAATCCGAGCTGTTTTCTATGATTTCTTAGGAATAATAGCATTTCCCTTCATTGTTCAATAATATAAGACACACTTTCATTTTTTAGTACCCATCATTCTTACTAACTGGCTGTGAACAGATGCATTTGGCTCTTTCTTCAAAATATATCTCAAACATTAACTGTTACCTAAGCTCTACTACAATATTCTCTCTCTCTCTGTCTCTTTCTTAATATTTGACTTACACACACTCACACAGGCGAGTGCAGTGGGGCAATACACTTGGCATTTGCCACGTTTCATTTCATCTTCATAATCATCCCGCTCAGAGTCTATCATTATACTTGCCCTTGGCATAGGCAGTGACCACCACCCAGGCTAGTATAAAGGAAGCCAGTGTGGTCCTAAGACCTGCATTCTTGGCACTGTGTTTTATGACTTTCTCACTGTTTAGTTGCTTAAGGTAGAAGCAATCTGGCTCAGAAAAGAAACAAAAGCGAGGGAGAAGTGCCCAGCAGTGGATCCTACGAGCCACACAACCAACCAGTCAGGCAAGATGTCAGCTACTGCAGTCATGCCGTAACTGACATGGGGTGACCAGCTGATCCTGAACTGAATTTTAGGCACACTCCATGGAAGGAAATTCACCCCTGGCACTGAAGAATCTAGTCAAAAGCCCAGGAATGTCACGGGTTCTAGGAAGGGAGCTGCTTGTGTTGTTTGGGTAAATGGATAATGTATGCCTCTCAGTGTGTATGTTTATGCCCAGCTATTAGCTCTTCTCTCATCTTTTGTTGGAGAAGCTTCTGTTTGTAGCTGGCAGTGACTACTGGGGAGATTCAAAACTTGTCAAAGTGCTGAGACTCAGTGACTATTGAGTGCTCAGTACCAAGTGAGTTGTCTATATCTCCTCCCTGTAGAGCTCAGTGAATGGTGAGAAGAAATGGTGGGAAGAATCAGGGGCCAGAGGATGGGGAGGAGTGCTTTGCAATGTTCCCTTCTGGATATGACATGGCCCTGGAGTTTATGAGCTCACAGACTGTCATTACCTGCTTGAGACCTGCACAGTGTTGAATCCATCAATATTTTGTCATAGATCATGCAGGAGGGCAATAAAATTGCATCAAAACAGGAGATGGACTGGCAAAGAGAAGAAGTGGATCAATAGAGGGATGTTATGTTCGCAGCAGCGTATAGAGGAATGGAGGAAGAGAAGTTAACGGGAGGGAATTATGATCAAAATATATTATATACAGGTATAAAAGTTGTAAAAATGAAAAAAAATTAACTCCAGCACTTGGGAAGCAGAGGTAGGTGGCTTGATGTGAGTTCAAGGCCAGCCTGAGACAACAGAGTGAGTTTTAGGTCAGCCTGATAGTAGACTGAAACTCTACCGCAAAAAAAAAAAAAAAAAAAAAAAAAAAACCAAACAACAACAACAAAAGCCAAAGAGAAAACAAGAAATGAAGCTAATGTGATTCTTTTGGATTAGGTTAAGGTATGTGTGTTATTCCCTTTCCTCAACATTGTGTCAGTACTTAGTATTTTTTTTTAGCTTCCAACCTTTTTTACCTTATGAAATTCAGATTTCTGATTTCCTGTCTTTAATTTTGGATCCACCCTAGGTGTTTTGAGGGGAGGGCTTCCTTAGCTTTCAGGGGACTATATTTGCTATGTTGAATTTTCATGAGAAATAAGAAATGATGTTTTGCTTAAACTGGCTGTGATTAATGTGTGTTCATGAAATTGTGCCAAATTCCCCACACCTTCACATAGGCTCAATGTTTCCTGTAATTCTGTCTGCCATGAGAGTTTGATGCAAATCCACAGGATATAAGAAGAAAGACAGACTTTAAAGTTATACCTGATCAACTCTACCTACCTACCTTAAGAGATTTCCCCAGCACACTGTGTCTTACAATTCACTCACCTAGTGGGAGGAAGAGAAGAAATCAACAGTAATAGAGGAAAGGAAATGAGAAGAAAATTCAGGTCAAGGAAGGACAGATACAAAATCCAAGATCGATGATTTTGGAAACATTAATGTTTAATTTTATTTGTATTTCATTTTTCCTTTTTTTTTTTTCTTCAAGGTAGGGTCTCACTCTGGCCCAGGCTGACCTGGAATTCACTATTTATTTAGTCTCAGGTTTACTATTTTAGTGCACAGTTTCTTCACACGAGTTTCACACATCTTATTTCTCTACAATTGAAGAAATATCCTTAGGTATTTTGAAAAAGAAAAAAAAAACCTTTAAGGGTGTATTTGTGTACTGAATCTGGGGTGCGCTATCTCTGTCAGAGGGGAATGAACAAAGGACACCACGCACCACATCCCAGAGGGAGACATTCCTTTCCCTTGGCAAGGCTTTGGTCAGGTCAAAGGAAGACTGAGCTAGCCAGGACCGGATGCCCAGATGAGTGTGACCTGAAGGACAGGGACACTGTCTCACGCAAAACGAGAACTCAGGAAGTCAGTGCTCTGAGTAAAAATTTCAGAGCTTGCGTTTTGCTTCTACACCTAACCAGCTGATCCCCGGCGTGCTCGTCACACAAAGGCACAGGACTGCCACTGCTCACGTGCTTCACTGTGGTCCTCCTGGTATCTCCTGTGTTGTCTTCTGGTAATTCCATCAGACGCTGGGAAACTCACTGCACTGGCCCCAGCGCAGGGTACCAGGCACGACTGGGAACAATGGTGTCTTTCTCTTCCCAGCCTCATGTGTATAAAGGGCAGGGGAAAGAGCCTTTCCAGAAGCAGCTATGTGGAACACTCCTGGATTTTCTTGCTTTTGTCCATGCCAATCAAATTACAGTGCCAACCGCACCCAGAAAGAGAGAGCAGACAGAAATTGCATGGTAATTATTTTATTGGAATGTTGATGATACAGTTATGACAGCTCTGTCCCAACTCATAAGTTTCTTGAGGACATCACGATCTTAATTCTGTTTCTGAAAAAACAATAAAAAAAAACAGGAATATTTAGAGGGAAGATATTCTGCATATTCAGAGAGGACTTTCTAGCACCTAACATTAAGCCTTTAACTGGCACATGAATTTAAATCACACCTGTCCCAGAATTCTAGATTATCAGGGTTCTGTGTGGTCGGCAGGTGTCAATGGTCTATTCCCTTGGGAAGATGGTGGTGGTCTCTAGGGCTTACTGGAATAACACAGAGGAGGGTGTTTCTGAATACCTGGTTACTGGGGTCTTTTCTGTGGGTCAGCAGAACTCACTCCACTGGAGATTCTGCTGCTGCTGGCCTTGCTGGTTTCCAAGACATGATGGGTGGTTCAGTTACTGCTGGCCTTGCTGAGATGGGTCTTGCTGAGACAGGTCTTGTTCGGGTGGGTCTTGCTGGTCTTCCTGAGGTGGTACTTGTAATGGGCCTTACTGAGATGGGCCTTGTTCGGGTGGGTCTCTCTGAGGTGGGGCTTGTAATGGGCCTTACTGAGATGGGTCTTGTTCGGGTGGGTCTTGCTGAGGTGGTACTTGTAATGGGCCTTACTGAGATGGGCCTTGTTCGGGTGGGTCTCTCTGAGGTGGGGCTTGTAATGGGCCTTACTGAGATGGGTCTTGTTCGGGTGGGTCTTGCTGAGGTGGTACTTGTAATGGGCCTTACTGAGATGGGTCTTGTTCGGGTGGGTCTTGCTGAGGTGGTACTTGTAACGGGCCTTACTGAGATGGGTCTTGTTCGGGTGGGTCTTGCTGAGGTGGTACTTGTAATGGGCCTTACTGAGATGGGTCTTGTTCGGGTGGGTCTTGCTGAGGTGGCACTTGTAATGGGCCTTACTGAGATGGGTCTTGTTCGGGTGGGTCCCTCTGAGGTGGGGCTTGTAATGGGCCTTACTGAGATGGGCCTTGTTCGGGTGGGTCTTGCTGAGGTGGTACTTGTAATGGGCCTTACTGAGATGGGCCTTGTTCGGGTGGGTCTTGCTGAGGTGGTACTTGTAATGGGCCTTACTGAGATGGGCCTTGTTCGGGTGGGTCTTGCTGAGGTGGTACTTGTAATGGGCCTTACTGAGATGGGTCTTGTTCGGGTGGGTCTTGCTGAGGTGGTACTTGTAATGGGCCTTACTGAGATGGGCCTTGTTCGGGTGGGTCTTGCTGAGGTGGTACTTGTAATGGGCCTTACTGAGATGGGTCTTGTTCGGGTGGGTCTTGCTGAGGTGGGACTTGTAATGGGCCTTACTGAGGTGGGCCTTGTTCGGGTGGGTCCCTCTGAGGTGGGGCTTGTAATGGGCCTTACTGAGATGGGCCTTGTTCGGGTGGGTCTCTCTGAGGTGGTACTTGTAATGGGCCTTACTGAGATGGGCCTTGTTCGGGTGGGTCTTGCTGAGGTGGTACTTGTAATGGGCCTTACTGAGATGGGCCTTGTTCGGGTGGGTCTTGCTGAGGTGGTACTTGTAATGGGCCTTACTGAGATGGGCCTTGTTCGGGTGGGTCTTGCTGAGGTGGGACTTGTAATGGGCCTTACTGAGGTGGGCCTTGTTCGGGTGGGCCTTGCTGGTT
This sequence comes from Jaculus jaculus, assembly GCF_020740685.1. Classification (NCBI taxonomy): domain Eukaryota; kingdom Metazoa; phylum Chordata; class Mammalia; order Rodentia; family Dipodidae; genus Jaculus; species Jaculus jaculus. The sequence goes on along the minus strand of NC_059124.1, from coordinate 4,362,427 downwards.
TCCAGGACGTCGTGGGTGGTTCAGTTACTGCTGGCCTCATTGCTGGGTAAAGATCAGAATTGATAAGCTTATATAGTCACCAGCCACAACCTTTATCTCAGTTTTGAACTTCATTAATCTCCACTGATTCCTCGTGCAAATTTTCTCAGAGCCTATAGTCCGAGCATTTGGAGAGTTTTATGTATAGATCATTATTAGTGCTTAATTTATTGCACAAAAGATAGTCTTGGCTAGCTTAAACTTCCCAAGAGAGAAGTGAAGAAGAGAGAAAGGATTTTTAAGGTCAGTTATTATAATTCAGCTTTAATCTGAATCATGGCCACAATAGCCCACTGGGAGATGAGACCATGACACTGGCCCATGGAGATGAGCAGAAAGAGAGGGGACCAGCAAAAAGGATGATCCATGGTGGATTCAGGGAATACTTGTGCAAACACGGCAGGGTAGGAAAACAGATTTTAAAAAATAACACTAAACATTTCTGTATATTTTACATATAGTCACTAGTTCTACAAGGAATGCCTAGGGAAGGAAGAATTACTTAGGCAACTCATATTGCCATAAAGAGTTCTCATAAGGACACTAGTGATAGGTGCCTTATCTGTAGCTGTCACTTCTACCAGGGGAGAGGAAACTGTTCCTGTAGTTACAGAGCCCAGCCTTACAGCTGTCCTAGAGTGTAGCCTGCTCATCATCCCCTAAATCAATGGTGGACAAGATTCCTACATATCTGTACGGGAGTGACCACACACTACGTCCACCAACTAACACATGGTGATAAGGAGATCTTAAAACTTCCTGAGGTAAGAATGCAGAAGAGGCCCTTGTAGGATGGATCAGTCCTTACCAAGGAGCTGCCCGTCAAAGTCTTCATTGATGAACTCTAGGAAGAAAAAAGACAGGTTAGAGTACAAAGTTAGTTGTGACATTCTTCAGGTCACACAAGTATCCTATGGGAAAAAAGGGTTCCTTTCCAACCACCCATCGGAATCCACTGTGTGAAATTTTATTTTGAGGTAAAGGCTGCTGGAAAGATGGTCAAGAGGGTTGATGTGTTGATGTATATCACTCATTCAAAATAAATACACATTTTTGATCTTAGACCATCAGGCCCTACTGCTAATATCATTCAACTATTCCCTAATGTATCAATGTCACATATTAGTATGCTTCACGAAAGATCTGCTTCCTGGGAACTTCCTAAAGGAAAGCCATAGTAAACATCATACTAATGGGAACTTATGGCTGGAGATGTGGTTTAGTGGTTAAGGCACTTGCCTACAAAGCCTAAGGACCCAGGTTCAATACCCCAGGACCCACATATGCCAGATGCACGAGGTAACACATGCGTCTAGAGTTGGTTTGCAGCGTCTCGATGCCCTGGTATTCCCATTCTCTCCCTCTCTCCTTCTCTCACTCTTTCTGCCTCTTCCCCCTCTCATAAATAAATAAATAAAAATTAAAATATTAAAAAATGGGAACTTGTTTCCTAATATTCTTCTTCACTGTGCACCAAGATTCAACTTTGTTATCTTTTCCTGTTACTCTAAAATATCTGTGTCATATGCTCTGTCTTTCATTTGCCCTGTACCCATTGTCACCAAGGAGCACCATCCACTGTCTCCATTGATGATGATGCTACCTTAACAACTGAACTGTCCTCCTTAGTCCTCCCCTTCGCTTGAACATACAGTCCCGAGTTCTACAAGGAATGCCTAGGCAAGGAAGAATTCTTTAGGCAACTCATATTGCCATCGGGAGTTATTCGAAGAACACTGGTGATCTGTGAATTGTCTGTAGCTGTCTTTCTCAAGCTCTAGTCTTTGTTATTTTGCTACAAGAAATATTTAAGGTGTTCCAGTCACAGTGTGAATTCTAAAGCCTTGAGAGAAATGTAATATTTTTACAGTTGTGCTAGCAATTCCTTCCGTCTGTCCCTAAGGCTCAAGAGTCACTTTACCACTGCTTCCCCCATTTAATACCTTCACGTGGGCTCCAGGCGGAGCTCAGGGCCAGCAAGGCCGCTGCAAGCAGGACCACCAGCATCTTGGCGGAGGCTCTGGAGTCGCTCCCGAGTCTGTGCTGGGGAAAGCAAGGCCACTGCCTTTATAAGGAGCAGAAGAATGGGCGCCTTTGAGCTCCTTAATGGTCGACCTCACGCCTGACACATCAGGATGCCCTGCTTCCCTGACTCTTCTTTGGGACGTTAGCCCAGCAGGATGGGGTGGGGAGGAGGTTATCAGTGTGCCATTTTAAACAGTACAGCATGCACTTTGGGACACAGTGTGAAGGAGCACAGTCTCAGTTATTATCTCACACGTTCAAGTTGACATTCCCTCATTGCTTCAGCTTCACAGAGTTGAGTTAACTACTGTTTGGCCCTGTGGCCTGCGTTGATCATGGCTTGATGTCTGCATATATGTGTGTAATTATGCCAGCCTTTTTCTTATCACTGAGAATAAAGATGGTCATGATCTCTGCTATCATGTCTCCAATGCCATCGGCCATGGTGTGGGTGCCACTACGTGAATATCACTTACTTGCATGTTTTGTTTAGGTCGATAAACATGGGTGTATAGTTCACGAAGTTTTGGATGAGGTCTACTCAAGTGTAGAAAGACTGTCCAGAATTCAATGGATCTGGCTCTAGTCAGAGAAGTCATAGTGGAAAACATTTTTTTTCCTTATTCCTGTCCTCATGTGTTATTAGCGAAACAGAGGCAATTGCAAGAAGCCTGTGCAATCCGTAGACTGTAGACGGGCGAGGGGATCAGCCATGTTCTCAGACTGAGGACAGTCTGTCTGTCACCATATAATGTTAAAATAGATTATGCTTTGCAATTATTTCTACTATTAAATATTTTTGCTTATGTGTGTGTGTGTGTGTGTGTGTGTGTGTATGTGTGGTCACATGTGTGTACACATGCACATCGGTATGTATGTGTGTGCAGATCAGAAGGCAGCCTTGCATGGCCTTCTCAATAACTCTGTCCATCATTTTAAAAAAATTATTTATTTATATTCATTCGGTTTTTCAAGGTAGAGTTTCATTCTAGCCCAGTCTGCCCTGGAATTCACTGTGTAGTCTCAGGGTGGCCTTGAACTCACGACGATCCTCCTACCTCTGCCTCCTGAGTGCTGGGACTCAAGGAGTGTACCACCATGTCCGGCTGTCCATCCTTTTCTGTCAGGTTCTCTCGTCGGCTGGGAACTGTTCAGCTCTTCTAGAGAGGCTGGCCACTGAGCCCCAGGGACACTGCTCCCTCTGTGATGGAATCGGCAGCACGTGCCAACGAGCGGGAACTAGTGAATAATCACTAGGCAGATGCTGAGGAAAAGGCCTACGAGGGATATCGTAGGTTGATTTCTGTCTGCACTAGAAAAACACGTGGCTGCTTACGTCTCCCAGATGCCCTGTCATCTGCTGTCGCTGCAACAGCAGAGCTGGAATTCAGTGTCTGCCCCACCCTCGTCCAGTCAGCCCTCTCTCACCTCCTGCTCAGCTATGCTCACCTCTTCCTGATCAAGCCCACTGAGCCCAGAGCAATCACCCTTTCCCAGACCCTCTGGAGTCTGTGGGTAAAGCCCACGACAGCAAGGCTATAAATGGATGCTTTCCAGGTCTCTTGTTGGATTTTCTCAACTCTTCAATTTACAGCTCCTTGGTCCCTTAAGCCCCACCCCGTCCCATCCCGGTCCCACTGGGCGGAGGTGAGGGGCTGCGACACCTATACCTACTCCCACATAGTCCCCCCACCCTCCCTGTTTGCCACATGGCAAGAGCTCTCCATACTTTCCTTCTCTTTGGCCTTGAATGAATGTAATAATTTAATAATTACCCCTTTCAGTCTTATTTTATCTCAATTCTTTGGTAACAACAGACATGAACTCAGGATTTGGAGTTTAAGAACTCTCCCTGACTGCCCCCCCAAACCCTGTTAAATAACCACATGTAGTATTTTCTTTAAAAAAAAATCGTGTATTTTTATTTATTTATTTGAGAGTGACAGACAGAGAGAGAGAGAGCAATAGAAAGAGAGAGAGAGAATGGGTGCATTAGGGCCTCCAGCCAGTGCAAACAATCTCCAGATACATGTGCCACCTTGTGCATCTGGATTCCAGAGGGACTGGGGAATCAAGCTTCGAACCAGGGTCCTTAGGCTCCACAGGCTAGCGCTTAACCACTAGGCCATCTCTTCAGCCCCACATGTAAAATTTTTATGTAGTTACTGAAGATGGGTATCAGGGCCTCATGCCTGTGAGCAAGCATTTCACTGGCTGAACTACCTCAGCAAGCCCACCGTAACATGCTTAGTCACTAACACGGATGCCTGATTGCCTCGAAACATGTGAAAGGCAGTGTGATTTCACCTTCACGGTGCACCTCTCTGTGCCCCGTGCTCTGATTTGCAGTCATATTCACATTTAGCACATCCAACTTGCTGGGTGTTTGAGACAACTTTCTTTTTCTTCCTTGGCACAGGCAGTGACAGATCCAAGACAACGCTGGTCTGAAAAGAGCCAGTGGTCTAGAAGGCTCTGCAACTAAGGCCTGCGGCCCTGCTCCTCTGCCCCACTGTCCTGCCCGTTTCGCGCTTAGAAGGGAATGTGGCTCAGCAGAGACACAAAAGTAATTATTTTGGAATAAAGCCATGGCGCGATGTTCCCAACATGCTTCAGGTTTGATGGTAAAATAAGCTGTCTCTGAACAGTTTTTTTTTTTTTTCATTTTTTTTTTTTTCAAGGTAGGGTCTCACACTAGTCCAGGCTGACCTGGAATTCACCATGTAGTCTCAGGATGGTCTTGAACTCATGGCAATCCTCCTACCTCTGCCTCCTGGGTGCTGGGATTAAAGGCGTGCGTCACCACGCCCGGCTCTCTGAACAGTTTTGTTTGTTGAAGGACATCAACTTCCCGTGAAGCTTCTCCTACACATAAGCCCTTTCTAACCGGGAGCAGCCAGTGGTGGGCCGGACACATTTTGGACTGAGATCAATGACATGAACAACTTGTAAGCTCATACACTCCAAATTAGTCTCAGCCTCCACTGCTACTAGCAAGGTGGTTATACTGAGGTCTGTGGCCATCTATGAAAGGACATTTTGTTCTTCAATAAAATACGCCATACCCTTTCCATTGGTCCAGCCGTTGGTCAGTGTTCTTTGTGCAATTGTCAAATCATTACCTGATGGGCATGGTGAGGCCCAAGCCCTGTAATGGACTGTGACAAGGTGAATTCTGCTCCCTCTAATTTATCACAAAGGTTGAAATTTCTTAGGGGAAGGATTGGCTATTTGTACTAGTTTTTTTTCTTGTTTTTAATTTTTCGTTTATTTATTTATTTATTTGAGAGTGACAGAGAGAGAAAGAGGCAGAGGCAGAGGGAGAGGGAGAGGGACACAGAGAGAGGGGGGGGAAGGGGAGGGGGAGGGGGAGAGGGAGAGGGACACAGAGAGAGAGGGAGGGGGAGGGGGAGGGGGAGGGGGAGGGGGAGAGGGAGAGGGAGAGGGAGAGGGAGAGGGAGAGGGAGAGGGAGAGGGAGACGGAGAGGGAGAGGGAGAGGGAGACGGAGAGGGAGAGGGAGAGGGAGAGGGAGAGAGAGAATGGACTCACTAGGGCCTCCAGCCACTGCAAACAAACTCCAGATGCATGCTCCACCTTGTGCATCTGGCTTACATGGGTCCTGGGGAATCAAGCCTCTAACCAGGGTCCTTAGACTTCACAGGCAAGCTCTTAACCACTAAGCCATCTCTCCAGTTTTTTTTTTTCTCTTAATAGACCATAAGGCCAGAAGAGTAAACCAATGCCTTGTTAATCATTGACATACAATTTGAAAAATATAGTTCATAACTATTTAGCCCTCAGCAAAGGAATATAAAAGTTCTGAATGCAATCCTATTAGTTTCATAAACAGACTTACCAGTATATTCAAAATAAGGAATGCAAACTCAGCCAAACACTGTCATGCTTGGACCCCCATACCTTCTCTTTATGAAGACCATAACATTAGCAATGGTGTGATTTTGATTCAACATTAAGTGCTATTTTTTTTAGCCTGGATTGAATTTCCACCAAAATCATGTTTACATTTTTAAGCCTTTTAGAGGACTCATCACATAAACATGTCAAGAGATTTAGCAACAGAAAAATGTAAAATAAACATCCATAATTATGTACATAATTGGAATGTAGCATCTTAAAATTCAGTACAATGCAATCATACATTATTTCTAATTTCATAGTTCCCAGCCTTTGTATAAGATCTGACCAAAAAGAGTGGGAAAACTTTTTAAAACCCCATGATAACAGAGTTTTAATCTATTGGAACATGGCCTAAATCTTGTCACTCAAAATCAAAGGGTAATCATTTTTTAAATTCAAGTGGCATTCAAAAGAATGCACTCTTCTAATTAGTTGCTGAAAATTATCCAGAATCTTCAAGTATGACAATCAATAGTAATGTAAGGATTGGAATCACTAGGTGGGAATCTTGTACTGCTAATAACTTTCAAGTCCTGAATACATCTATACTCAGAGGTATGAGTATTTTTGTACTGAAAAATATTGGAGAAGTATAAAGCCATCTCACAAGGCAAAATGACTTCAGGTTTAAGAAGTTTCAATACAAAAAAAAATAGAGAAAGAAAGAAAGAAGGAAGGAAAGAAAGAAAGATGGAAAGAAATAAAGCCAGGTGTGGTGGCGCACGCCTTTAATCCCAGCACTCAGGAGGCAGAGGTAGGAGGATCACCATGAGTTCGAGGCCACCCTGAGACTACATAGTGAATTCCAGGTCAGCCTGAGCCAGAGTGAGACCCTACCTCAAAAACCCCCCAAAAAGAAGTTTCAACAATACTGCTTGAATTCCTTCTCAAACCTCCTTCTTAGGAAAGCATTTCTCTTTTCTTGCGGTGCGATCATTCCATCTTTGTCACCTGTCAGCTGTGTGGTTAGAATGTGACTGGTCCGGTGACATGTTCTCATCCTTTGACGTCAGCAGTGACATGAGACCTTGGTCTGTTTTCCTGCTGCAGGTGAACAGCCTTTGCAACCTTAAGGTTTGTTCTGCTGCGACCTGAAGGTGGCGCTATTGCCATTCCCGTAACAGTAATCCTAA